>NW_019942711.1:99513-160687 GCF_002910315.2 Salvelinus sp. IW2-2015 | reverse complement strand
TTTTATCTTCTGGTAGTTTGTGAGGGAGAAAATAACAAACAGGGATGAAATTGGATACTTGTCCTACATATGCTGCTCACCTCGTGTTATGAATTTGAGACATATCTCAAGAAGAAACTATTGTTTGGTTAAGGAATGGTTACACACCTCCTGTCACCAAACACTGGGATTTTAAGTGACTGGCTTCTTTTGATACAAAAGCCTTGGGAGAAGTGTTTTGATGTCATTCCAAGCATTTATCAAACACTGTTATGAGGGTTGAAGTCTTGAACTGCGGCTGGTATGCTTAATCAAATACAGCGGGTGTCATTTTCGGATTTTCACTGCAGAGACAATTATTTCAAAGCTCTTTCATCTGCAGCTAAAGTACATTTATCTTTTTGACTTGACATCCTCCACTCACAAAGCATGGAATTTACTCTCAAGTGGTGACAAGACAGGTTTGACATCTCATTGTAGTGTGGAGAAAATCCTGCACGGAGCCTTCGCCGTGTGCTGCCACTTTAAGAGCTCACCAGCTGTCAGGAAGATGCAAACCCATAGAAACTTGCCTTGTTCTAAAGCACAGTCTTGTCAGCAACACTGCTTTGATGGTAGTGCAACAATTTGCTGTAGTTAGTTCCTGTTGAAGTCTGTTTTAAATTGCAGAGACAAGAGGAGTTAAAGTCAATTCCACRTCAGCTCCAGTCAATTCATGAGTGAAAAAATCCCCATAATGCACCATGAGGATTTATTAGATGTATTCCCTTATATTTTGATGAAGGGAATTCATTCTTATTAATTGGTTTGGATTTATATGGAATGGYCTACGACCCTGACTGAAATACTGTCTCTTGAGTACAGCGTAGTATAAGTACATCAAGCTTCATAAAGTATGGCTTTATTATCAATCTCCTAGTGTTTTGAAACATAACGTAAAGGGAACCAGTGGAGGCAATTAGATAAATTGCCTTTGCTCTTAGCTCTGAGGCCTCTTTATGCATGCCTGGCTTGATTGACCTTCACAGTAATCAGGCAAAGAGAGCAGCCGTGTTCACAGGTTAGTAGAACTCATATAAACCATGTTTACAGAGGTCAGGGATCACAGCCTTCATTAACTGGCTTGATCAGATGGCCCCAATAAAAAAACAGCAGCTAATGCCSACTATGGTAATGAAATATGTGACCKWGGGTAGCTTAAGGAATAACAGACTACAGTTTAAAACCCTAAAGGGAGATAGTGGACATGTTACATCACAGGTTGGAGGGGTTAATGCTATACCCCAGGCCTTTTCCTCGCCCATGGCCTATCTATGGTCATTAATGATCAATGTCCACTCCCTCCCCTGTGGAAAGACAGACAGACAAACAGGAATCAGCTGTTGCCAGGGCAACAGCCCGAGGGTCTGTAGAGTGGCGTGGGAGAGATGTTAGGTAAGGAAGGAGGGAAAAAAGACTGGTAAAAATGGAGGGAGGAAAAAAGACCACAGTGGTGGTGGAATCTAATTCGATTTTGACAGGGATATAGAGGGATATTTCCCCCATGCGCAGGTGTGTGTGTGCGTGTGTGTGTGTTCATGCCCATGTGCGCATGTACCTGCGTGCATCTGTGCCTGAGAATAGCTTGACTGACGCAAGCCATTACAGACCGGCTTTAGAGCCCTGGCAACCCGCTCTCTCTCCTCCTGCTCCTCCTCTTACACCCCCCAGTCCTCCTCTCACTCTCTCCCACCATCCCTTTCACTTCTCTCGCTCTCTTGGCATGAAATGATTGCATATGGAACGTCATATAATCAGATTCTGTCACTGTCTTAAATACTGGATTTTATCAAAAGTGTTATCTATGTGCATTGACAGATTGGACTGCATAAAGACACAGTATATGTATATATGTATGTACACTGAACAAAATCATAAACACAACATGTAAAGTGTTGGTCCCATGTTTCATGGGCTGAAATAAAAGATCCCAGAAATGTTCCATACACAAAAAGCTTATTTCTCTCAAATGTTGTTCTCAAATTTGTTTACATCCCTGTTAGTGAGCATATTTCCTTTGCCACAATAATCCATCCAATTGACAGGTGTGGCATATCAGGAAGCTGATTAAACAGCATGATCATTACATAGATGTACCTTGTGCTGGGGACAATAAAAGGCCACTCTAAAATGTGCAGCTTTGTCACACAACACAATGCCACAGATGTCTCAAGTTTTAAGGGAGCATGCAATTGGCATGCTGACTGCAGGAATGTTCACTAGAGCTGTTGCCAGAGAATTTAATGTTAAATACGATACCATAAGTCGCCTCCAATGTCGTTTTAGAGAATTTGGCAGTACGTTCAACCGGCCTCACAATCGCAGACCACTTGTAACCATGCCAGCCCAGGACCTCCACATCTGACTTCTTCACCTGTGGGATCGTCTGAGATCAGTCACCTGGACAGCTGATGAAACTGTGAGTTTGCACAACTGAAGAATTTCCGCACAAACTGTCAGAAACCGTCTCAGGGATGCTCATCTGTGTACTCATCGTCCTCATCAGGGTCTTGACCTGACTGCAGTTTGGTGTTGTAACCAACCTCCYTGGGCAAAGGCTCACCTTCGATGGCCACTGGCATGCTGGAGAAGTGTGCTCTTTAGGGATGAATCCCGGTTTCAACTGTACCGGGCAGATGGCGTCGTGTGGGTGAGTGGTTTGCTGATGTCAAGGCATAAGCTACAAACACAATTGCTTTTTATCCATGGCAATTTTAATGCACAGAGATATCGTGACGAGATCCTGAGGCCCATTGTCGTGCAACAACCTAATGTTTCAGCTTGATAATGCACAGCCCCATGTCGCAAGGATCTGTACACAATCCCTGGAAGCTGAAAATGTCCCAGTTCTTCCATGACCTGCATACTCACCAGACATATCACCCATTGAACATGTTTGGGATGCTCTGGATGGACGTATATGACAGCGTGTTCCAGTTTCTGTCAATATCCAGAAACTTCACACAGCCAGTGAAGAGGAGTGGGAGAACATTCCACAGGACACAATCAACAGCCTGATCAACTCTATGCAAAGGAGATGTGTCGCACTGCATGAGGCAAATGGTAGTCACACCAGATACTGACTGGTTTTCTGATCCACGCATWTCTGTATTCCCAGTCATGTGAAATTCATAGATTAGGGCCTAATGAATGTATTTAAATTAAGTAATGTCCTTATATGAACTGTAACTCAGTAAAATCTTTGAAATTCCTGCATCTTGCATTTATATTTTGTGTGTGTGTGTGTGTGTGTGTGTTGTGTGTGTGTGTTGTGTGTGTGTGTGTGTGTGTTGTGTGGTGTGTGTGTGTGTGTGTGTGTGTGTGTGGTGTGTGGTGGTGTGTGTGTGTGTGTGTGTGTGTGTGTTGTGTGTGTGTGCTTGTGTGTGTGTGTACTGTAATATCAATTTGTAAGTGTCGCGAGAAATAAAGTTCTCAGGCTTTGATCATGACTCGTTGCTAACATGTTAATTCATGAGTGTGCAGTCTGGTAACTGTTTTGTGGACCAACATGAAAGGGACCTGTGAGTTCCCCTGGTCTTCTTTCCATTCTCTATTTCGTTAAAAATGACATATAAACCCCCAAGCTAGCTAGAGTCAGGCCACCTGACTGACTTTGATCCTGTGCTTGGAAAAACATGTGTGAATCTATCCAACCCCACCCACACACTTAGTTTGAACATACACACGCGCACACACAGAGAGAGCGAAAGAGAGAACAAGGAATGCTTGGAATCAGAAAATACAATTAATTGATACATATAATAGTTAATCTAACGATCACACAACCATATCAGATATCACCTTCCAATCATTGCATTGAAATATAATAACTGTGTATTAAAAAAGRGTCAGATAGATTGCTAACACATGGGTGCATCTGTGTCTGTTGCCTTGGGGTGAAATCAGAATGCAAAGCCTCCAATGAGAAATGTGGCCATTGGCCTACAGTGTGTGAACTTTCCCACACAATGTCATTGTATTTTCCTTTTCCTGTCATTGTATTTCTCCACCTGTCAAAGGGCATCCATCCAGACTAATTTTCTCTCAGCCTATCCTGGTCAGAGCCTCTTCCAGTCATAGTGAATTTACCAGACAGTTTCTGGAAGCAGCAGCTGTGGCAGGATGCCCAGGAGGTTACATGCTTGCAGTGCTTTCAGCCCAAACCTGTTGCTGAGTCTTCTAAACTGTGTGAATTAATTTAAATRGCGAATATATTGTCATGTCTCTGTCTGTTTGGGGTGTAAAGGTGATGCATCCTGTGATACTAGCGATTTGAATGTGCTTCTACAAGAGACTTACAGCCAGACACGTACACACAGGAGGCCAGGAGTTTTGAGCAAATCGAGTCATTAAGTACAAGTTGTACGTCAGTGAGAAACGTTGCTCAATCGCCTCCCAAACCACAAGGCAAGCAAGCTGTGACCTCACCATTCAGATGTGTTTGAATTAGCAAGGGGAAATGGCTTAACGATACATAGTAGGAGGCTAAAAACATTCCTCAGACACAATATTTCCATAAAGGAGTTGAGAGGAAGGAAGAGCCAGATGGTGTTAGTCATGTGAAGTGGTCAGTGTCTTTGCCAGCCATGTCGTTCCATTCATTCAATAATGGGCTTTATGGCTTCAAACCATATGTGTTTGTATTTAGATGTACTTGAGCGAATCCAGTAAGCTTATATTGTACTTTATGTTTATGGTACAGTATGTGATATCTACAGGAAATACCAATGCTGCTTAACTTTAACATGGAAGCAAAGGTGTTATAACTTCCTGTTAACTTGGGGTATTTCCCTTTGTTGAGTTTCTTGTTTCACTAATAAAACAAACACAGTCCTCACCTGCTAAAGTCTGTGACCAGACAACAATAAATCTCCTTTGAGAAAAAAAGCAAGTCTGTTGCAAATGACCAGTATCCGTTTAAAGTGTATGACATCTCTCTGACCTCAGGGTGACACCATATGAAGTTCATCTGTGGTAAAAAGAAAAACAGTGACGTGTGTATTATAGTGTTGAGCATCAGTATCTTGAACTCAAAAAGCCACCTCCAATCATCCCATCTTACACCTCAAAGCTTATCCTACACGGGTGGAACACTACACATTTCTGCTTACATTCCATGACCAAGAGGCTAATGATAATACTTTGAAAGGAAGTGTTGTGTAAAACCTTTTCTTTTTTTATATTCCATGGTCACTCTCTAATCCAGGTCATCATACATGCTTGCTATCTTCACTGTACTCCTAAACCACCCACCCACCTCGTCCTTTTTGTCTTAACAAACAGCCAAGCTGGTGATTAATAACCACTAATGCCATTGTGAGGAGGGCCTCACACAGAGGCAGACGGAAATGGGATCTTTCCACTAAGGCAGAAGAGAGTTACTCATCTCAAGGTGAAATCCCTCTGTGATGCCCATGTTCTCCTTATTGACCTCAGGTGTGTCAGACCACAGGGGACGAGGGAGAGGAGAGGCTGGGTCACATTAGAGCGCTTATCACTAACTGCTGTAGTCCAACACATATCTCTTTCACATGAGGAACCAGACCAACCAATCAGAAAATAAGCCCAGTATCCTGTGGGTGGTTGGAATCAGACCAGTATAGTTATTGATTTACACTGCATCTAGACTGAGAGGCCACCACAGTGGCACAATGGAAATATTAGCAATCAAACAGTTTACAAGGTGTACTGCATTAGAGTGTGGATGATAAACATTTATACAGATTCTGTATCTTAATTTGATCAACCTGTTTTTGCAGGACTTTTTCCAAACGTCTAGTGTATTCCAGGTTTAAAAATACCTCCACTTTAACATTTCAGACTTGTTTTGCCCTCACGAAAAATGTGTCAAACCTTACAAAAAAATATGAATTATAATTCACATTTCCTGTTGCAGCAGGATTATTTTCCTGCTGTAGCAAACTGGCTCAAATTAAAATCCGTAATCACCTCAAACTGTTAGATGAATGATGCAATGTACTTCCGTCAATGCACTTGTACAGAAAGTGTTGGTAGAACATTATTGATAAAGTAACTGATTCTCAATCTCTTGTAGAGTATGGTTCTTCTCCTGAGAGTAAACCACCTGATAGAAAAAAAGAACCTGATTGGATGGGGTTGTCCCTATTTCTGCGTCTAGATCTCACATTCTCACCCAAAACTAGACTGCTCCTACAGTGTCTCTTTCTCTGTAGGTGTGTGGGCGGGAATAGGAGCAMKACATAACATTTCCCCATGGAGTCTGACACAGAGCAGCAGCGCCAGGGGAAGGAATACTGTCCTCCTTACACGGCTGTCAATCACACCACATAACTGGCATGGTTTTCAAATGCTGCTGTCAATCACATCACACAGGGTGCGTGTGTGTGTGTGTGTGCACATGTGTGTGTGTGTGTGTGTGTGTGCGTCAATATCTATGTACGTGTGTGTGGGTTTGTGTGGATGTTTGTCTGTGGCTTTTGGTTCTTGGTGAGTCGGACACTGAGCATCCCTTGTGATTCGTGTGGCTGAGTCACGAGTAAAATCCCATCCCACTCTAGCCACCACCTCGTGTTGGGGGTCTCTTCATGGACATGACGGCTAGACCAGAGACCAGATCCACGATAGCAGAACTTGCTCCTGGGGAATCTGTCTGCGGCTACCCAGTGTTAGATCCATTCACTCAGTCTAAYCTAAACTACAGAGCAAGCCCTAACAAAAAACTACAATTCAGTGTTGGACCTGTGCCCAAATGTGTCTCAAAGCAATTATGTTTCTCTTGAAGATTATTCTATCAATGCCATCGGGGTATACTGGTGGCAGAGAGGGGGGCGGTAGTAGCTGCACGCTTAGAGAGGAAGGCAGCGTGAAAGAGAGCGATAACGGAACCGAGACAACAGATATGCAGACAGATAAGGCTTTYTTACTCGACAGTGGAAATGTGGGCAAGGCAGCGAGAGTTGGAAAAGAAAGGCGATTAGTCCCAAACAGTTAGATTCTTCACCTCCTGTCCTTCCCCCCTTGCTGCAAAATAACCCGTCTGCAAATAACGATCTAACAATCCACACACACACAGAAAGATATTAAAATCATAATGGCAATCATGTGCCGATCCCTCCCTCCATCTCTCATTCTTTCTCTCTGTGATTCAGCCGCACCGGGCCACAGCTGCCAGCTGCTAATGGRTTCCAGATCCAGCCAATCTCTTCCTCCCTCTGTTATGCTCCCTGTTTCTCTGCACTATTTCAGTGGAACAAAATGGATGTGGAAATCCGCTGCACTTCAGTCAGTGAGTCAGCCTGCTAGGCCGCTTTTGAAGGAAAACCACACCAGGGGTTTGGAGAAGTAAAGCAGTTTGTTTTTCATAAATCACTGCCGAGGTTGTTTATTTTTTTCTGTTTCAAACGGAAGGTCTTTGTAGTTGTGTGCTTGACTGAAATACTGTATGTGTCAGTGTGTTTACACCGGGGACCACGTTAACAGAAACGCTATTAAAAATAATTTAGTCTCCCTGGAAACTGAAAAGGAGTTATGTGTGTAATTGCTGTGAGATGTGTATTGTGGTTTAACGAAAACATATTGATGATGGTGTGTGTGTGGGCGTGTGTGTGTGTGTGTGTGTATGTGTGTGCGTGTGTGTTTAATCTTAATCAGAAAAGGGTGAGTGTTATAATGAATAGCGCTGTATGAGCAGCTCATGTATTAGTGTGTGGAAGTGACTTTACGCCTGTCTTCCTAAGTGAAAGCAACAGAGGGGGAGGGAGGGTTTGCATGGAAATGACAGCTATTGTTTTGAACACAATGTGTGTTTGTGACTGATGACGAACAAACGGCCTGCGACAGCAACTGGCAACCCTCCGAATGAAGCCTGACAGGCAGGCGACACAGAGAGAGCATGGGCCCGCATCACAACAACACAACTGACAAACACAAGCCTTTACTCCCACCACTAATAAACAGCGCAGCCAGCCAAATGAAGACCATGCACTTAACATAGCCTAGAAGTATCTCTGTTTTATATCAACTACCTGATGACACTTTCATGGTAGCCTAACAACTGTGGCTGTGAAGTGGGGCTTTTTCTTTCCAATTGTTATTACTCAGTGTTACTCATCAGTGGCAGCAGCAGTGTGGCCTCATGTGCCACATACCACAGCGGTTACAGTGGCACAAAGAGTCCAGTGAGACTGAAGCCTATCAATCATGTGAGGTCACTGTGGTTAAGCAGAAGGGAGAGTGGGACGGGGCCCTTTTGTTGTATGTTGGTGTGTTGCGGACGGTGACGTCATCTCTTGCGGAGACTGTCATTAAAGAGTGATAAATGTCCCATATATTGAAGAGGGGGGCAGAGGTGCTTGGTTTGCAGGCTAAACGTTCTCTAATTGGGGGGTGAGGGTGTTGTGTGGTTGCAGGGGGCCAGGGGTCCTGGTGGGGGAAAGAAAACTAACCGCAGAATGATGTCAGACCATTTGTGAAATGAACCGCTTTGAGGGTGGATGAATGGTCAAACAGAAAGGCTGTCCAGAAATAAAGGAAATAATGGCAATAAAATATGTGGTTCCCTCCATGAGATATATAAATACTTACCATTGTGTGGTTCCCTCCATGAGATATATAAATACTTACCATTGTGTGGGGTTCCCCCATGAGATATATAAATACTTACCATTGTGTTGTTCCCTCCATGAGATATATAAATACTTACCATTGTGTGGTTCTCTCCATGAGATATATAAATACTTACCATTGTGTGGTTCCCTCCATGAGATATATAAATACTTACCATTGTTGGTTCCCTCCATGAGATATATAAATACTTACCATTGTGTGGTTCCCTCCATGAGATATATAAATACTTACCATTGTGTGGTTCCCTCCATGAGATATATAAATACTTACCATTGTGTGGTTTCCCTCCATGAGATATATAAATACTTACCATTGTGTGGTTCCCTCCATGAGATATATAAATACTTACCATTGTGTGGTCCCTCCATGAGATATATAAATACTTACCATTGTGTGGTTCCCTCCATGAGATATATAAATACTTACCATTGTGTGGTTCCCTCCATGAAATATATAAATACTTACCATTGTGTGGTTCCCTCCATGAGATATAAAAATACTTACCATTGTGTGGTTCCCTCCATGAGATATATAAATACTTACCATTGTGTGGTTCCCTCCATGAGAATATATAATACTTACCATTGTGTGGTTCCCTCCATGAGATATATAAATACTTACCATTGTGTGGTTCCCTCCATGAGATATATAAATACTTACCATTGTGTGGTTCCCTCCATGAGATATATAAATACTCCATTGTGTGGTTCCCTCCATGAGATATATAAATACTTACCATTGTGTGGTTCCCTCCATGAATATATAAATACTTACCATTGTGTGGTTCTCTCCATGAGATATATAAATACTTACCATTGTGTGGTTCCCTCCATGAGATTATAAATACTTACCATTGTGTGGTTCCCTCCATGAGATATATAAATACTTACCATTGTGTGGTTCTCTCCATGAGATATATAAATACTTACCATTGTGTGGTTCCCTCCATGAGATATATAATACTTACCATTGTGTGGTTCTCTCCATGAGATATATAAATACTTACCATTGTTGGTTCTCCCATGTTTCACCTCTACCATGTTTTACCTCTACCATGTTTTACCTCTACCATGTTCACCTCTACCATGTTTTACCTCTACCATGTTTCACCTCTACCATGTTTTACATCTACCATGTTTCACCTCTACCATGGTTCACCTTTACCATGTTTCACCTCTACCATGTTCACCTCTACAGTTTTTCATCTACCATGTTTACCTCTACCATGTTTTACCTCTATCATGTTTCACCTCTACCATGTTTTACCTCTACCATGTTTTCACCTCTACCATGTTTTACATCTACCATGTTTTACCTCTACCATGTTTTTACCTCTACCATGTTTTACCTCTACCAAGTTTTACCTCTACCATTTTTACCTCTACCATGTTTCACCTCTACCATGTTTCACCTCTACCATGTTTTACCTCTACCATGTTTCACCTCTACCATGTTTTACCTCTACCATGTTTCACCTCTACCATGTTTTACCTCTACCATGTTTTACCTCTACCATGTTTTACCTCGACCATTTTTCACCTCTACCATGTTTACCTCTACCATGTTTCACCTCTACCATGTTTTACCTCTACCATGTTTTACCTCTACCATGGTTCTACCTTTTTACCATGCTTTTCACCCTACCATGTTTCACCTCTACCATGTTTTACCTCTACCATGTTTTACCTCTACCATGTTTTAAATATCCTCTTGACCACGTCTGGACAAGCACTTGGCACACACTTACCACATTCAATGACAGGTTGGAGTGACAATAAATTATAGTTCAGTAGTAGTTAGGGGCCTTTTCAGGACCCTCTAGCTGCTGGAGGTCTTTCTTGTTATCCAACCAAGTTTTAGTGTTGACTGCTAGGCTACTAGCTCTGTTCTACACTTCAAAGAGCTCCCAGCAGCGGTCACAGCCGGCCAGGCAGCTGCGAACGCAGGACGAGCACTGTGCGAGCCGCTTGTCAAAATTTGATGGCCCGCTGCAAAGCATGACAGGGCAAACTGTAGTGGAGATATTCAGAGTCTGGGGAGCAACGCCAGCGGGAGCGCCGATAGAAAAGAAAAAGTGATGACTCACCGAACTTCCCAAAATCCCCCTCCCCCTTCACGATTTACGGGAACAGGAATGTTGTTTCCTTTTTTTTCTCCCAGTCCCAGGCATTTATCTTTTTTTGACAGGCTGTGGGGTCAGGCTCTGGGTTAATGTTTGTCTGTGTGGCTGTTTAATCTTTCCTTCAGGCGAATGGGTAATTGTGGACGTGGCCATTTGAAAGTTTGTTAGCAGTGCGGGGGAAGGAAGGCTTGTTAGACAGATATCACTTTGTTTTGGACCCAAAACCAGAACATTGACTTTTCTATAGCTGGGCTCACCAGCTGCCAAAACTTAATTTACCACCTTTTTAAAAGGGGTTATGTTATTATACTGGATATACTGGTTCATATAATCACTTAATAAGAAGTTTTTGGTTAATTGGATCCTGTCCAGTTGCCCTACATTTTTTGGCTTAAAACAGGCATAATTTAACAGACATTACCAGAGCTACTGGGAATTTGGGGGACTTTTCCTCTCCATTGTTTAAGTATGTGATTTGTGTGAGTGGTGAGAGAGTCTGGATGGGATATGACAATGGACGACAACGGGCATTTATAACACATTTATTTATCACAGAAATGTATATGGATGCCTATGAGACACTAATACAGTATATAGGCTTGCTGACTCTTTAAGTCAATGTTAAACCAATAAATGCACATAAGAGATATCTATGCATTATTAGGTTCCATTACATTGGACATAGGTACAGTAGCCTACTATAGGCTGCAGTTTACACACCAATGTAATGTTTATCAGTGAACACCGAAAGCCAAGGCCCGCCCCACAGATAACAAAAGCAATGCATTGTGATAGGGAGTGGTGGAGTAGTGAGGTTGAGCTGCCTGAGATTAGGTCTGCTTTTCTCTGCCCTGCAGGGTGTGAGTGGGTGGAACTGTAGCTGACCCTTCATTAAAGGTTGAAAGTTCACAGGGGTCATGCTTTCAACAAAGCTCTAATGCTAACACCTACCTTTCCAGACACCTCCAGAGTGTATCCGCTCACTCAGCTGTACTGTACTCTCCTATCCTTATCTTCTTTGACTACCTCTTTGTAGTCTTCATTGACTACCACTTTGTAGTCTTCTTTGACTACCTCTTTGTAGTCTTCTTTGACTACCTCTTTGTAGTTTCATGACTTACCACTTTGTAGTCTTCTTTTAGACTTACCTCTTTGTAGTCTTCATTGACTACCACTTTGTAGTCTTCTTTGACTACCTCTATTGCAGTCTTTTTTTGACTATGTCTATACAGTCTTCTTTGACTATGTCTATACAGTCTTCTTAACAGTGTTTATTTGATGGCAGTAACCATGGCTTGAACATCTTCAAACGATACGAGAACTGATGCAATGTGTTTAGAACATGACAGGAGTTTGTGCTGGAAGGAGAGACTCATCAGTCACTCAGTCTGTATGGTCACCAGTCAGTTAGTCTGTCACTTGGTTGGCATGTCAATCAATGGAGCAGTCCATCCGTCACTGTGTGGGTGAGCGGAGTGGACAGCAATTCACCTGGTCTTGGATCAGTCACTAGACGCTGTCTTAGTGGATCAGTGTCTGGAGGTACAGGACGCCCTGCACCCCCAGACCTAGACAATGACTGGTCTGTTAACAGTGCTAAAGGCAGATAGATGGGAGAGCAACAGGTGGGCAGGCAGCCCCGGCCTCCKACTCTGCATCTGGGTAACAGCTGGAATGAAGGATGCCAAACAAGTCAGGCAAACAGACAGGATAGAGAAGGACAGAACATCAATGTTTTAATTTTAATTTCCTACAGCAAAGATGTTTTGTTAAGATGTGTTAATTATAAATACAGTATATACATATAAAGTGGGTAAAACAGTATGTAAACATTAAAGTGACTATGTACAGTACCAGTTAAAAGTTGGACACACCTACTCAGTTTTTCTTTATTTTTACTATTTTCTACATTGTAGAATAATAGTGAAGACATCAAAACTATGAAATAACATATATGGAATCATGTAGTAACCAAAAAAGTGTTAAACATATCAAAATGTATTTTATATTTGAGATTCTTCAAAGTAGACACTCTGCCTTGATGACAGCTTTGCACACTCTTGGCATTCTCTCAACCAGCTTCACCTGGAATGCTTTTCCAACAGTCTTGAAGGAGTTCCCACATATGCTGAGCACTTGTTGGCTGCTTTTCCTTCACTCTGTGGTCCAACTTATAACAAACCATCTCAATTGGGTTGATATCGGGTGATTGTGGAGGCCAGTTCATCTGATACAGCACTCCATCACTCCCATTCTTGGTCAAATAGCCCTTACAGAGTCTGGAGGTATGTTGGGTCATTGTCCTGTTGAAGAACAAATGATCGTCCCACTAAGCGCAAACCAGATGGGATGGCATATTGCTGCAGAATGCTGTGGTAGCCATTCTGGTTAGGTGTGCCTTCAATTCTAAATAAATCACTGAAGGTGTCACCAGCAAAGCACCCTCACACCATCACACCTCCTCCTCCATGCTTCACGGTGGGAACCACACATGCAGAGGTCAGCCGTTCACCTACTCTGCATCTCACAAAGACATGGCGGTTGAGCTCTGTCGCAGCCGGCCGCGACTGGGAGGCCCATGGGGCGGCGCACAATTGGCCCAGCGTCGTCTGGGTTAGGGAGGGTTTGGCCGGCAGGGATATCCTTGTCTCATCGCGCACTAGCGACTCCTGTGGTGGGCCGGGCGCAGTGCACGCTGACCAGGTCGCTAGGTGTACGGTGTTTCCTCCGACACATTGGTGCGGTTGGCTTCCGGGTTGGATGCGCGCTGTGTTAAGAAGCAGTGCGGCTTGGTTGGGTTGTGTTTCGGAGGACGCATGGCTCTCGACCTTTGGGAGTTGCAGCGATGAGACAAGAAAGTAACTACCAACAATTGGATACCATGAAATTGGGGAGAAAAAGGGGGTTAAAAAAAAAAAAAGGACATGGCGGTTGGAACCAAAAATCCCAAATTTGGACTCATCAGACCAAAAGACAGATTGCTCGTGTTTCTTGGCCCATGCAAGTCTATTCTTCTTATTGGTGTCCTTTAGTAGTGGTTTCTTTGTAGCAATTCGACCATGAAGGCCTGATTCACACTGTCTCCTCTGAACAGTTGATGTTGAGATGTGTCTGTTACTTGAACTCTGTGAAGCATATATTTGGGCTACAATTTCTGAGACTGGTAACTCTAATGAACTTATCCTCTGCAACAGAGGTAACTCTGGGTCTCTTTCCTGTGGCGGTCCTCATGAGAGACAGTTTCATCATAGCGCTCAAAGCTAGAATTAGCCATCCTGTGTGGTCCAAGAGTGTCCATCAGACCTGTGTGTGTGTGTGTGTGTGTGTGTGTGGTGTGTGTGTGTGTGTGTGGTGTGTGTGTGTGTGTGTGTGTGTGTGTGTGTGTGTGTGTGTGTGTGTGTGTGTGTGTGTGTGTGTACAGCTCTGTGTGGACACTGTGATGAGGATGAGGGGGGACAGGGGAGAGGGCACTCACAGGGTTAAAAGCGCTGCACTGCCCATGCCTCAGTGGAATTAAAGACAGGCTAGATGCAGGCGTGTTGATTGTGGTGGACAGGTCCAGTAAACAGGGCCAGATTGCTGAGTCAGGTGGCTTGTCACTCTGGGTGAAGGGCTGTGGCTTCACTCTGAACCCACACTTGTTGACAAGTAGAGCTCAAGTCCTGCTGTATAATTAAGGTTGTTAGGGAAGGGCATCAATTGGCAGAGCTGCAGCCATCTGCAGCAGGGTAAACGGCTGAATATGGGTGTGTGTGTCTGTGGAGAATGTGGACAAGAAAAATCGGGAAGTTGTGCAAGCTTGGAGGTGTGGCAGGCTCTTTTTGAAAAGATTCTTTAGAATTTGGTCTCACACCCTATAGAGAGTGCATTTATAGATAAGTAACCACACACATGCACACACACACACAGCTCTGTATTACTATACTTATGAGGACTTTTTATTCTAACCTTAAACCCCCCTACACCCACCCCACACTCTCTCCACACTATTGATGTGTTTCATTTTACTGGTACAGTACTTCATTATGCCGGCAAGCACAGTCACGTAGCAACACAAACACACACATCCCCAGGTTCAACACGGCCTCAACCATGCCACCAGGCAATCTCAATGGTCTCAACAATTTGGTTAAAGGGCGTATGGAATGTGTCTGAAAGGGCAAGGGCCAGGGAGGTGCAGGGTGGTGCAGGGTGGTGCAGGGTGGTACAGGGTGTTTCATTGTTTAGGCTGTGTGGGCGACGTGTGTGTTTGCAGTACTTCACCACGTGCTGGGAGGAACAGGTTCAGGTGGAGTCTAGACTATTATTAGTCTTACTCTGCAATTACTGAATGTATTACAATTGAAAAACAGTGTCCCCAAGCTCCTTTTAGCAAAATTCAAGCATTTGTTACTTGTAGCTGAGAACATACTGTATATACACTGTGTGTACAAAACATTAGGAATACCTTCCTAATATTGAGTTGCCCTCCCCCTTTTGCCCTCAGAACAGCCTCAATTCGTCGGGGCATGGACTAGAAGGTGTCGAAAGCGTTCTGGCCCATGTTGGCTCCAATGCTTCCCACAGTTGTGTCAAGTAGGCTGGATGTCCTTTGGGTGGTGGACCATTCTTGATACACACAGGAAACTGTTGAGCATGAAAATCCCAGCAGTGTTGCAGTTCTTGACACAAACTGGTGTGCCTGGCACCTACTACCATACCCCGTTCAAAGGCCCTTAAGTCTTTTGTCTTGCCCATTCACCCTCTGAATGGCACACATACACAATCCATGTCTCAATTGTCTCACAGCTTAAAAATCCTTCTTTAAACTTTTCCTCCCCTTAATCTACAAATATTGAAGTGGATTCAACAGGTGACATCAATAAGGGATCATAGCTTTCACCTGGATTCACCTGATCAGTCTATATCATGAAAAGTGCAGGTGTTCCTAATGTTTTCTTCACTCTGTGTATGTTCTTCACTACAGATATGCAAGTAATATAAACAAACCAAACAATTACTGGTTCTCCATAGGTTAAATAAACTGATACATTCCTATTAAGCAACTGGGCCTAAATTCAACATGGGAAAAATGCCGAAGGGCCAGTTAAATGTAACACAGTCTTGTCATAATGTAGCCTATAGATTGTTAAATACATTATACATTACACAGTGGTTGTATAATATAATCTCCATGTGTTGTGTGAAGCTAAGATGCTTTTTCCCAGAGGAGGGAGGTCAACCATCCTGTGTCCATGGGGCCAGGGGCGGATTGGGACTAGAAATTGGCCCTGTTATTTCTAACACACCGGACCATTTTGTTTCTTGTGGCCCCCACACTGGCCCATTTTCCCGAAATGCCAGATGGCCAGTCTGCCCCTGTATGGGGCTCTGGTGAGGGGACAGCAGGCAGATCTCTTGTCAGCACCAGAACAAAGATGGTTCTGCATGCAGCGATGATTCATATAGGATTGCTATGCCTGATAGCATATGCTTCAAAATGAAAATGTTTTTAACCATGCAATACTGGCGCCATATTAGGCTACAACTGGAACACAACAACACTATAAAGGAGGAGAACTGGGCCAAAAACAGCTATCAATTGATATACACTGCTAAACCCTTTTCATCTTGTGAAATGTTTGTATCACCTTTCAAGTGAGCGCAGCATTGTGGATCTAACAATGGGTGGCGGTCTCACGTTGCCCAGAGAGAAGGCCCACCTGATGCCCTCAGGGGGTTTGGCCATAATCACAGGGATGCATGTAAGGACTCTCCCAAGGGGAGGCGCTCTCTGCCAAGTCACTGTGACTCACCCTACACTGGCCGTGTGCTGCCTCTGCATGGGAGTGTTTGTGTTTGTGTGTGTGTGTGTGTGTTGTGTGTGTTGTGTGTGTGTGTGTGTGTGTGTGTGTGTTTTGTGTGTGTGTGTGTGTGTTGTGTGTGTGTGTGTGTGTGTGGGTGTGTGTGTGTGTTGTGTGTTGTGTGTGTGTGTGTGAGGGAGAGACGAGAGAGAGAATGGGTGAGCGAGGATTACACAAACTCTTACACTTAGCAATGCCAACCAAAATGTTCTTTCTGAATGTATGATGCTATGGGAGTGATAGACTTGTACTCTTACATCAATTAGTTGAATCCAGGGTATTACCCAGTGCTAATGCCCTTGGTTTGATGCTGTGGATCATGCTTTATAATAGGAGGTTGGTATGTTGTGGCTGTTGCATAGAGCGAGATCTATTTCAATAACATTGAGGGTCATCTCATCTTTGTTACATAATATAAACTTTAACTTAACTTCAGTGGTCCAAACTACATTGACCTATCACTGAGTCACCAGACAGGGCTAAACTACACAATAATAAAGTATAGACTAGCTATGTTCTACAGGCATCACTACAGTCAGTGGCCCAGCACCCAGTTAGGCCAGGTCGCCTTGTGTTTATGTGCATGCATTTCGTGATGAACACTCAAATACCTGATATTGCCAAAGCCATAAATCTCTGTTTAGAGAGCGGAGGAAGAGATGGCTGATAAGGAGGAACAGTAAATCTCAGTCAGGTTTTTCCCTCCCATTTTATGTCTTTTCAGTAGAACTATATAGGCTGGATGTCTTCATGTCTAGAGAGCTTGGGTTCTAATTGGACTTCTGTGTATCTCTCACTAACCATGCACTCCATCTTTCACCCCCACTGCTCTATTCCCTCTTTTCAGATAGTTTTGTTTTCCTGCATTTCCAACACCTGGCCTGGGAAAGAGCTGTGGGGAGATTAAACTTCTGCCAACATTCCAACAAATTCCAGCACCCAATGCCTGGGCACAGCAGTGGATTGTTCGCATTTCTTTATTTAAAGGCGCAGTGTGCTATTGTTTCTCACGACCATAAACTTAATTAATGTGCAGGGATAGGCTAAATACATGAAGGAGAACTTGAGAGCTAAGATGTTTGCTCTTTATTCTTCTTCTACACCAGTGTCAGATCAGCATGACATTATGATAGCCTTCAACAGAAGAACTCTGAATCATGTGCTCTGTACATGTGTGTCTATGCCATGTATAAAGTTACTGAAACCTGTGTGGAAAAGGCAATAATGTGAAAACTGTGAAGTGTGTAGGTCTGTGAAAAGTGAATAAGGAACCATCACCAAATAGTTTTCCAACCGAAGAAACCACAACATTTAAAAATATATATTATTACCCAATCTTTTTCTGTTTTCCCTCCCCACCTCCCTGGAGGATGCATGTGCGTCAGACTGGGGTCGGAAAAGAGGAGAAGTACTGCTTTCTGACTTTCAGGAAGGAAACACATCTGGGGAATAATGTAAAGAAAGAACAAGCAAAAAGAGGAATTAGAGTGAAGGAGGGGGAGCGGGCCAAAAATAGTCAACCTCCTCTTAGGCCTCGCCAATATCCCCAGCCCACCACACGGTGTTAGTCAGCAGACCCCTCCCTCAGTGGATGACTAAACCACCGAACCCCCAGCCATGAACCTTACTTCCTCCCAGGTCTCATACTCTTTCTCTGGGTTATTCAGGTTGCGACCCCCTCTCACTAACCAAACATACACACACCCCTGAAGTGTTCCCCACAGGGGTCGGGTAGTGGGGAGTGTGGGAGGGAGAGCAGGTAAATATGTGTCAAAACCATTTCCACAAAAGAACACGTAAACCCAGTACTATAGTGTTGTAGCCTACCTATAAGGGAACATTTGATTCGTTAACAAACTGGCAGGTACACATATTCTTATAAAATATAGTTTTTTATTATTATCGTGAATATCCCTCAATAAATACCATAGGGTTATTGTATTATACTTCAATGATGTATACATTATATACCATCTAAACACATTTTTTGAGACTATATTGGTAGATGGTGGGTGGGCAGAGATGTAGTCTATAACAGACAACATGTGCAGTCATTTACACAGAACATTGGCTCTGGTGGTTTGACAAATATGGTGAAGCCGCATGTAAGACTGAGTTTACTATTCAGTAGTGACCAAACAAAGTTTATGGGCAGGTCTGGCTGGGAGACATACAGTGCCTTGCAAAAGTATTCATCCCCCTTGGCGTTTTTCCTATTTTGTTGCATTACAACCTGTAATTTAAATAGATTTTTATTTGGATTTCATGTAATGGACATACACAAAATAGTCCAAATTGGTGAAGTGAAAAAAATAACTTAAAAAAATAAAAATAAAAAAAATAAAAAACTTAAAAGTGGTGCTTGCATATGTATTCACCCCCTTTGCTATGAAGCCCCTAAATAAGATCTGGTGCAACCAATTACCTTCAGAAGTCACATAATTAGTTAAATAAAGTCCACCTGTGTGCAATCTAAGTGTCACATGATCTGTCACATGATCTATATATGTGTGTATACACCTGTTCTATATACACCTGTTCTGAAAGGCCCCAGAGTCTGCAATACCACCAAGCAAGCAGAATTAGTAGTCGCCAACAGGCATGTGGGAGACTCCCAAAACATATGGAAGAAGGTACTCTGGTTAGATGAGACTAAAATTGAGCTTTTTGGCCATCAAGGAAAACAATGTCTGGCGCAAACCCAACACCTCTCATTACCCTGAGAACACCATCCCCACAGTYAAGCATGGTGGTGGCAGCATCATGCTGTGGGGGTGTTTTTCATCTGTAGGGACTGGGAAACTGGTCAGAATTGAAGGAATGATGGATGGTGCTAAATACAGGGAAATTCTTGAGAAAACCTGTTTCAGTATTCCAGAGATTTGAAACTGGGACGGGGGTTCACCTTCCAGCAGGACAATGACCCTAAGCATACTGCTAAAACAACACTCGAGTGGTTTAAGGTGAAACATTTAAAAATCTTGGAATGGCCTAGTCAAAGCCCAGACCTCAATCCAATTGAGAATCTGTGGTATGATTTAAAGATTGCTGTACACCAACGGAACCCATCCAACTTGAAGGAGCTGGAGCAGTTTTGCCTGGAAGAATGGGCAAAATTCCCAGTGGCTAGATGTGCCAAGCTTATAGAGACATACCCCAAGAGACTTGCAGCTGTAATTGCTGTAAAAGGTGGCTGAATAGTTATGCATSCTCAAGTTTTCCGTTTTTTTGTCTTATTTCTTGTTTGTTTCACACACAAAAAAAAATTTGCATCTTCAAAGTGGTAGGCATGTTGTAGAAATCAAATGATACAAGCCCCCCCAAAATACATTTTAATTCCAGGTTGTAAGGCAACAAAATAGGAAAAATGCCAAGTGGGTGAATAATTTTGCAAGCCACTGTAGGAAGTGAAACAGACATGTCACACAGGTAGGCGTTCTAGGAGAGCAGGTAGCTTACAGTGGGTGGGCCAGGGAGGAAACCTGACTTGTTGGGCCTGCCAGAGCAAACAGGAAGTTGGCAAATACATCAGGTTGAACTGTGAGTATTGGAGCAAGAAGGGAGAGGTGTAAACAGGGAGATAGAGTACTTAGGAAAATAAGCGTGTCTGCATGTTGACACAGGGAGGCCCTCACATTGAGCTGATAAAGCACATTTTCTCAGGAGACAGATCAATGTGAGAGCTATGCATATGCCTAGAATAGATGGCCTCGATATATCAGCACTTAGGCACAGGGAATTAAGACACTGGAATAATTTTGAAACCATTGGGCAAATTGCTGTGATACATTATGTGTCTTGCTTTACAGCCACTAGATAAACACATTTTGACAAAGTGAGATTTTATTTTTTAAATATGTCAACTGGAGGGAATGGTGTTTTCTATTTTAATTGCTAAACATAATTGATTTATGTACTTGTTCTGCTAGGCTAGCTACATGATCAGTTTTGCTCGGACTCGAGACACCTTCACTCCTCAGTTCTGTGTCATTTTGTCAACTTGAGCCATCTACTGTTCTTTTGTGGAACATTTTCGAACAAATAAATGTTTTAATTCCAAAAACCATGCTAAAGGTTTTCGAAACATACCCAACATAACGCCCACAAATTATCTCTACAATACTCTCTGTTTTGAGCAACATACAGGCGAGCAAACAACAAAGACAGTACAGTATGAAGGCAGAAACTGCTTCTCCAATATAATTCCCTATAATCACGCTTGTAGGCGATGTCATGGCGACGTTGGCTAGTTGGTGCCGCGTTCAAGTGCTTGTCGGGACTAGGAAACTCGGAAATGTCCAACCTCCTAACTGATTATAGTTATACACGTGTCGCATTCAACGATTCTATATGTTGGAAATATCGGAGTTGCCCTGTTCCAATTAGCATTAGCATGTGAACGCGGCAACTGCTCATGCACAAAAACACGTAATCGGGTGTAATGGTTGTCTCGCGCCAAGCTGCGCATGTGCAATAACGAAAAACGTGTCAGTTTATCACTTTCACGAGGTTGGAGTAATAACATGTTCAAATACTTAGTACATTGTCTCGAATCTATGTTGTGCCTTACGATTTCGATAAAATTAACAACTAAGGAAGAATTTGTCACTTCTCTCATTGACTTCTCAAACGCCAAACCCCGGCCTCGTCTCCTTCGCAAGCTTTCCGGAAGTCTCGCGATGTTGCGTGCGTCTCTGGGTTTAGAAACTCTGTGACAACAACACATGAAAATACAGTCATCTGTTGCCATGACAATGTTGTTAATACGGAGGCTCACCGGGATGGTTAATAGCGCTAAAACGCGAAAGTTAAGCTAACTAACAGGAGGCCAAGGTTTGTTGACGTAATAGTCCAAGCTAAAAACAAATTTGAAGCTGAAAGTCTCGATTGCTAGTGTGCTAACTGCAGAGTATCGGTTAGACAAACCAAAATGAGTCTGGATAAAGCAAAGCTATGCGATTCGTTACTAAATTGGGTAAGTTTTACAAAGTTAAATATGAATGCCAAGTTGGATAACTGGGATATCTTGCTAGCCAGACTGAGTCGTCATCCAAAGCGACCTCTCGCTAGCAGTGAAATGTGGCGAAATGAGGTGTTTTTACAAGTAATGTAGCTAGGCATTTTATCGTTAATAGTGCCTTGAACCAGCTCAAATAGAAATAACATCATTAATTAGCTGTCACTGTCAAATAAAGCTAACTAACTAGCTAGCTAAATTATTTTGATGGTCTACTGTCGACATCAGAAATGTACTTGTTGGACAAGCTCAAGTTTCCAGCCAGCAACTGAGTTAGCCACCATCTAATGCAATCAGTACAAAGGTCTAGCCAAGCCCCAGCAAGCCAGTGTCACTCTCCTAGCTAGCCTCTGAGTACCATTGAGATGGTACATAGTTGAAAAACTCAGCAATGAACCCTCCAAATATAGGTTGTTTAGGCTATATTAAAATTGGCTAGAAATGTGGAATGATCTCTTAACTTGCATTACAAACAACTTGCCATTTACGTAGCTAGCTGAGGTCTATCATTTAGTGGTTAGCAAACACTTTAGCTGTACAGTACATAAGTAGAATGGCTTTCCAGCACTTCTAGACGGCACAATCAATCAAATGTATTTTTAATAAAGCCCGTTTTTTATCAACAGTTGTCAAAGTTCTTAATAGATACCCATCCTAAAACAGCAAGCAATTTGCCCAACGTGTTGGCAGTAGCATTTGCATTGTTCCTCTTCTCGATCAGTTGATTTCAAATTGATTGTCATGTCAAGTTGAATAAATGACACACTAACACATTTTCTTCTCATTCCTCATGTCCAACCCTTCCAGCTACAGACATTTCAGGTGCCCTCATGCACCAGTAAGCAGGACCTGACGAGCGGAGTGGCTATTGCACACGTTCTACACAGGATGTAAGGGCACAACGTTTTTTTTGTGTGTTTTGAGGTTGGTGGTGGGTTAACACAAAGAGTAGACACCAGCAAAGCTTAGGAAAACTGGGAGATGTATGCTGTCTTCACATGCTAGTCGGAACTAGGAAACTCAGAAATGTCCGACTTGCTGATTCGATAAACGTGGCACGTGTATAACTGCAACCAGTTAGCAAGTTGGACATTTCTGAATTTCCTAGTTCTGACTAGCATGTGAACGCGGCAAAAGGTCCTTACTTGCAGATCCCATTACCCTGTCACATTGGCAAATGGCAATAGTAAGAGATTTGTGGAGTCGTTCAATCCCAGTCATTCTCAATTCACAGACCGATTTGATTATCATTTGCACACTGACATTTTGTTTTGGGCCTTTAACTACTTTGAATAGAACCTGATTAGAGCAAATTCAATCATCTATTCAAAAGCCTTTTTGTAAAGTTAGTTGATGGGCTGTTAGTCTGTTTTATTTCTATTCCTACGCTTGATAGGGAATAGGTCTATATTTCTCAAGGCCTGGGTCTGGCAGATAGTGCCCAGGTGGGATTTTGTGCAAGGGCCTGTCCATTTTAGGGTACTGTCTGTCCAAGCCAAATTACCTTCATACCTCATCTGCTGTAGTATTTGTGTGCCTTTCTGTCCACGCACACACACACACACACACACACAGAAATGTATCTGTTTTTGTGTCCAACTGGAAACAAGCAGTGCTTTTATCTAAAGGTTAGTTGAATTGGGTAATGGCAATTCTATGATGTCTTTTTTATATAATAACTCAAGCAAGTTTCCAATGATTGCTTGCTTGTTGTGACATTCATTGAGTGTCACATATTAGGGAGTTTGCGGTTTCCAGTTTAGAAATACTCTGCCCTGTGGCTTCCTGTGTATTGTATGTCCCTAGAATATGTCTTGTTAAGTGTGTCATCTCGTTAACAGAGACCCCTCCTGGTTTAATGAGGCATGGCTGGGCAGGATCAAGGAGGAGAGTGAGGCCAACTGGCGCCTCAAGGTGCAGTATGAGACAGAAGGATATGACACAGTGCCTCTAGGTTGTCACCTAGGCAACCTAGAGTGACCACTGGCCTCACTGTTTAAAGATGGTGTATTTTCACCAAGGCAAAGATGCCTGTATTCTCCAGCTCAGATTTATTTAATTTTCCTCCAGGTCAGCAACCTGAAGAAGATTCTTCAGAGCATGCTTGAGTATTACCATGATGTGAGTAAAGGCTTTTCCTCATTAAAGATCAGAAGGAAGGAAGGGATGGATGGTATATGCATGTTTCCTGCATTTCTTTTAAGAGATCAATCTCCTCCAGTTGTTCCTCAGTGTTTGCACATGTCTTAGTCCATTTGAAATGTCATTGCTCAATGCATACAGTTGAAGTCAAAAGTTTACATACACTTAGGTTGGAGTCATTAACTTGTTTTTCAACCACTCCACAAATTTCTTGTTAACAAACTATAGTTTTGGCAAGTCGGTTAGGACATCTACTTTGTGCATGACACAAGTAATTTTCCCAACAATTATTTACAGACAGATTATTTCACTTTTAATTCACTGTATCACAATTTCAGTGGGTCAGAAGTTTACATGCACTAAGTTGACTGTGCCTTTAAACAGCTTGGAAAATTCCAGAAAATCATGTCATGGCTTTAGAAGCTTCTGATAGGCTAATTGATGTAATTGGAGGTGTACCTGTGGATGTATTTCAAGGCCTACCTTCAAACTCAGTGCCTCTTTGCTTGACATCATGGTAAAATAAAAGGAACTCAGCCACAATTGTAGACCTCCACAAGTCTGGTTCATCTTTGGGAGCAATTTCCAAATGCCTGAAGGTACCACGTTCATCTGTACAAACAATAGTACGCAAGTATAAACACCATGGAACCACGCAGCTGTCATACCTCTCAGGAAGGAGACGTGTTCTGTCTCCTAGAGATGAACGTACTTTGGTGCGAAAAGTGCAAATAAATCCCAGAACAACAACAAAGGACCTTGTGAGAATGCAGGAGAAAACAGGTACAAAGTATCTATATCCACAGTAAAATGAGTCCTATATCGACACAACCTGAAAGGCCACTCAGCAAGGAAGAAGCCACTGCTCCAAAACCGTCATAAAAAAAGCCTGACTACGGTTTGCAACTGCACATGGGGACAAAGAGTGTACTTTTTGGAGAAATTTCCTCTGGTCTGATGAAACAAAAATAGAACAGTTTGGCCATAATGACCATCGTTATGTTTGGAGAAAAAAGGGGGATGCTTGCAAGCTGAAGAACACCATCCCAACTGTGAAGCATGCAGCACATCTCAAGACAGTCAGGAAGTTAAAGCTTGGTRGCAAATGGGTCTTCCAAATGGACAATGACCCCAAGCATGCTTCCAAAGTTGTGGCAAAATGGCTTAAGGACAACAAAGTCAAGGTATTTGAGTGGCCAACACAAAGCCCTGACCTCAATCCTATAGAACATTTGTGGGCAGAACTGAAAAAGTGTGTGTGTGTGCAAGGAGGCCTACAAACCTGACTCAGTTACACCAGCTCTGTCAAGAGGAATAGGCCAAAATTCACCCAACTTATTGTGGGAAGCTAGTGGAAGGCTACCCAAAACGTTTGACCCAAGTTAAACAATTTAAAGGCAATGCTACCAAATACTAATTGAGTGTATGTAAACTTCTGACCCACTGGGAATGTGATGAAAGGTATAAAAGCTGAAATAAATCATTCTCTCTCCTATTATTCTGACATTTCACATTCTTAAAATAAAGTGGTGATCCTAACTGACCCAAGACAGGGAATTTTTACTGGGATTAAATGTCAGGAATTGTGAAKAACTGAGTTTAAATGAACTTGGCTAAAGTGTATGTAAACTTCTGACTTCAACTGTATATTTTCTCACAATTCCCCATTGTCTCCATCCCTCCATGAACAGGTGCTTGGCCACCAGGTAGCAGACGAGCACCTGCCAGACATCAATCTGATTGGGGAGTTTGGAGATGTGACTGAACTTGGAAAGCTGGTGCAGTTGGTGCTTGGCTGTGCTGTCAGCTGTGAGAAGAAGCAAGGTGAGCTAGCTGGGCTAGAGGAGGCCATGCTGGGTAACAGGAAGTCACCTATGGAGAAAATGRAGGATTTAATGATTATCACGAGTTGATAAACTGAGCATTCACTGGTTCATTCCTACAAAGCCTAACTCTGTACTGTATACAGATTATGATAAAACAGAGTTTTAAAAGACAATGTGATCCTCAGATGAACAAGCTAGTGGGTTTGATGTGAATGCAGGAGAAACTGTTGCACTGTGTGTAAAGCAGTGTGTTTGAAGTGTTTTGAGTGTCTGGCTGTCAGATGTGGATGTGATATTCAGTGGACTCCTCCTCCATGTTTTTTTTCTCATAGAGCAAATCCAGCAGATAATGACCCTGGAGGAGTCTGTCCAGCATGTTGTCATGACAGCCATACAGGAGGTGAGAGATCAGTATTTTGGATATTATCCTCTTTGTAGATCAGTCTGTCCTCTTGTGAGATTGCACCTACAAGCACAATTCTTTGCTCCCCGAAACCTTTATCTATTTAACAGCATTATACACTATAAAACAGGCAATAGCTCACTTGTCCTGATTACCTCTATATTGACAATGGGTTTCACCATGTGATCTGTCTTTCTGGAGTTTGAACCAGCAATTGACTGTGTTGTTGTGGTGTAGCTCCTAGCTAAAGAGCCAACTGTTCCAGGAAGTCCTGAGACCTACGGGGACTTTGACTACCAGGTGGGACCCGCTCTCTTCGTACTCTGCTTCTCTGAATACATTTAAACTTTCACTCCCCTGCAAGTTGGTTTTATCGCTATTCTTCAATTGCCGTCTCATTTACATGTCTTTCGTGGTATATCTCTCTCGTTCTCTACCTCCCACTGTGCTGTCTATAACCTCCCTTGTGCTTCTCTCCGTGTCTGCAGTCCAGGAAGTATTATTTTCTCAGTGAGGAGGTGGAGGCYAAGGAGGATCTGGGCCAGCGCTGTCTGGACCTGGAGCACCAGGTGGGCAGAGAGGACTGTTTGTTAGTTAGCATGTTGAGTGTGTATCTGCAGCTCTTTGCCATGAGTGAAGTGACCCTATTTATTCGCTTGGCTGAGGATTGTTGTCCAGTTTGACTGATTCCCCCTGATGGTTTGTTGTGTAAACGGTGCATAGAGAGTGATAGAGGAATCGTCTTTGTATCTGTCCCATTTTGGCTTCTGTGCACGGGCAGCGCCATTGAGGCCATCGCCATCTTGATCAGTGGAGGCTGGTGGGAGGAGCTTTAGGAGGACAGGCTCATTGTAATGGCTGTTATGGAATTAAAGGAACGGAGTCAAACATGTGGTTTCCATATTATTGATGCCGTTCCATTTATTCCATTTCAGCCATTACAATGAGCCTGTCCTCCTATAGCTCCTCCCACCAGCCTCCACTGATTTTGAAGTAGTATATTTTCTTCTATTACTGAGTTGGTAAACAAACTGAAAGGGTGCATACTGCCACCTGGAGTGTGTTGTTTGAACAGGTATAAAGCTAAGGTTGGCGATGTACTGCCACCTGCAGTTATGGAATGTTTGTTCACAAATAATTCATTGGCTGATCCCTCCTGATGTCCTGGATGGAATTATGTGATCCTTCCTTAACCAATAGGAAGCCACACCCAGTTGACTACTTCAAAATGGTGAAAGTTCTCAATGGCATGCTAAAATGGGCTTTTGGGTACTAGAATCCTCTATTATTTTCTATGAAACAGTGCCAACTGTGCTGCTAATGCTGCCTCTGATTAGGCAATGTCATTGGGTACAAAGACTTAAGTCATTGATCCCCAATAATTACATTGTATAGTATTTAGGATTAGAAGGCAATTACCACGGTTATGTGTAAAGCATATTTCTTAGTGTGTAACATTCAACACATTAAGAAATTCTCAGTAGTTTATGTAGTTCTTTACTTTCTCCCTGGTATGATGCTAAAGCAAGCCATTTGTCCTTAAAGTTCAGTGTAGAGTTTTGCTGTGCTCAAACTGGAAAGATGTRCAACAGGTAAGTAATAGACGCCCCCTTTTTAATATTGGCATGCCTGCTTGCCTAACCCACATAAACATATTCAGGGTGGACATTTTACCCTAAACCACCAACCAACATTCTTGTCCATGATAACCCCAAGGATAGTTCATTTTTCATCAAGCCTCACTAGCTTGAATCCTTAATCAACATCCCTTTCTGAGCCCACTCTCCAGTCTCTCCACTTTGTAACTGTTAGTCAGACTGACTCKGACATCTGMTTTTCTATTCACCTCCTTGAGYGGTAATGCTAACAACTYCTCCATTGAGAAAGTGGCCCASCTGARMGAGAACATAGCAGACCAGCTGACTAACTGCTTTGARGTTTGTGCATGTGAAGTTACCACCAACCCTCATGGAAAAACATTGCATGTTTTGCAAGCAATGTACAGTGTCTGTTGCTGGATATGTGAGTGTGGCTCTTTTTTCTTTAGCACTTGTGGAGTGTCTTATTTGTGTTCAGCATTTTCATGAGTTAATTAGTTTTTTGGAGGTGTTCTGTATTTTGAAGTGTCCTTTTTCTGTGCTCAGCACTTTCTATGACTCAATGTGTGAGTGTTTATTCATTTGTCTCTAGGTCTCCTCCCTCTCTAGCCTTGGTTACATGCCACTTTGTCTGGTTCTCTCTCTGCCTCTCCACCCCTGACTGTCTGTGTGTGTGTTTGGTCCTCAGTTGGCAGCCGTCCTGGAGGAGAAGTCGTCCCTGCAGGTGGAGACACAGTCCCTGAGGGAGAAGCTCAGCCTCAGTGACCCACAGGATGCTTCCACCACCATCACTGGCAAGAAGCTGCTGCTGCTGCAGAGCCAGATGGAGCAGCTACAGGAGGAGAACTACAGGTCAGAGTCATACCCTCAACATAGACTTCCAAACTAAATGCATTGTACTCTTTTGATACAATTAATTGATCATTTTCTGTTTGCCCCCTGTTTGTGACACAGACTAGAGAACAGCCGAGATGACATGCGTGTGCGAGGGGAGATTCTGGAGCGTGACGTTTTGGACCTCACTCACCGTAACGATGAACTGACCAGCCTCGCCCAGGAGGCCCAGACTCTCAAAGATGAGATGGACATCCTCCGGTGAGCCCAGGGGGAGAGCAGCCTCTCACTAGTCTGTGGCCTCCTATCCTTCTCTCCTTTCCTGCCCCGTCCTCAAAACGGTTTCCCCATCTCACCCTCTCCCCTCCCACAGGCATTCGTCTGACCGGGTGAGCCGGCTGGAGGCGCTGGTAGAGACGTACAAGCGTAAGCTGGAGGACCTGGGGGACCTGCGCAGACAGGTGCGACTGCTGGAGGAGCGCAACACTGTCTACATGCAGCGCACATGTGAGCTGGAGGAGGAGCTGCGCAGGGCCAACTCAGTCCGCACCCAGCTGGACACCTACAAGAGACAGGTGGGCAGAGAGGGCTAGAGAATGGCGGAGGGTTAACAAAGGTGTGGAGATGAATGTGTGTATGACATAAGGTGCTATGACCTCTCTTCAGACCCTGAATGTGTTTGCCTCCCTGCTGTCAGGTCCATGAGCTTCACACCAAGCATTRGTCAGAGGCACTGAAGGCTGAGAAGTGGCAGTTTGAGTACAAGAACCTTCAGGATAAGTATGACGCCCTGCTTAAGGAGAAAGAGGTGAGAGAGGATGGCCCGGGACAACTCCTCTCCAGGCTAAGATGTATTACAAGGGCATGATGTCAAAGTGGATGTGGATTTAAACTCTCTGWWATTCTGAGGCAGTCACTTTGAACACTTCTAGTAGGATCAGATTGAGTGGTCTAATCCCCACGTTATCCCAATGTGTTTTCCAGCGTTTGATCTCAGAGCGAGACACACTGCGAGAAACCAATGATGAGCTCAGGTGTGCACAGGTCCAACAGAAGGGCCTCAATCAACCAGGTGAGTCCAATGGACACAGCTAACATCTGTTTTTCTAAATGACAAGATGGTAGAGGGGGGTTGTTTGACCTTTTGTGGCAGTTGATAAGACGACTGTTAAAACAAATGTGATATATTTTCCCCTTGCATCTTGGCTCTCTCTCTCTCCCCTTCAGGTGGTTTATGTGAGGACTCTGGCACAGTGGGAAACCTGGCCTCTGAGATGATGCCCACAGAGTTCAAGTATGTATGTGTGTGAGAGCTTCATCTGTTAGGTGTTATCTATCTGACCTATCAATAGACATACAGTGGTGTCAGAATTCAATTGCTCATTTTCAACTGTAGGCTTGGGCGGTACCGGGGTATTTAGAAATGTTTTTTTTTAACTACAATTCAGTTGAGCCAGTCACATGGTATATTTGTTTACTAAGAGCATGTGACGTCCACTGTCGAGCAGTGCAAGAGCTGATCAAGTTACACTTGAAATTCACTACTGTTTGCCAGCTAAATATATCTATACGTTAACTATCTTAATGCCAAATACATTTTCTCCAGCTATGCATTTTGTTTGCTAACCTGCTAGCTATAGGTGGCTAGCTTGCAAGATCAAGCTTCTTGGTTACAGCAGAGACAATCAATCCCCTCCTAGATTAAGTGTGAGTAGCCTTTTGAGATAGTTCTATAACTTTGAGCTGAGTTCTGTCTTTGCTTTTAGTTTATGTTCGCTTGCGCTTGTTAGCATTTAGCTAACGTCCGCTATGGGAATTCGCTAGTACTTTGATAGCATTTGTAAGTGTTTGAACAGAAATGATGCCCTTTGTGTGCACTGCCGTAAACCCGGTATGGTTCAGGAACGATATGGAAATCTGGATCCACCCAAACATAGTGTTCAGCTGTGATAAAAGGTCTTATTCCTCAGCCACACTATTTTTAGAACCAGAATGTGCCATTGGCTCCATGAATAGAATGGCTTCCAGTCAGATGGCACTGCTGTTAAATTGGCTGAGGCGGCGTTGAATACTTCTGTTGGTGTGTAGTGTACAGACCTTTGCCTCTCTGCCCCACTTTCCTGCCTTCTCTCTTTGACCTCATCCCTTCTGCTTCCTCCACAGGGAGACGGTGGTGCGTCTGCAGAGTGAGAACAAGATGCTGTGTGTCCAGGAGGAGAGCAACAGACAGAGACTGGTGGAGGTACAGGGTCAGCTGGAGGAGTCTCAACGCAGCCAGAACACCCTGGAGACACAAAACAGGTGTGTGTGTGTGTGTGTAGGCATGCATAAAATATATGTTCTATAAGAATACCACTGCAGTGTTTTTAGTTATGCACATTGTGATTTGATTGTATGTATCAAGGTCAGTCAGTGACGATGTTAGTCACAGTATATATTGCCAGAGTTTCTGTTTGAGTTTCACATTTGGCTAAACGGAGGAGCGATCTAGCTAAATGTCAGCTCACCCTCTGGTCTGTGTGTTGTTGTGTGGGCCGAAGCGGAGGATGGACAGCAATGGGCCAGATGGTCCCCCGGCTGTCCGTACAGCGTGTGTGTGTGGGCAGTTTTTCTGAGTGGATCATGTGTGACGATGGGTCCAGAGTGTGGGAGGCAGGCAGCCATCTTCAGCAGCAGGAGGAGAGCATCCCGAGCTGTGAAGTATGGCTGAAGTGGCTCAGTCTTTCCCTAATGAACCACAACACACAGAGAGGGGAGGGGGTGGGCGGGACACCGCTAGAATGGACTAATGCAGCAGCTGATGTGACATTGTATACATCGCCAGCCTCTCCCACCACTCATCAAAACCAGCTTAATCAAATTTCCTCATTCTTTCTTCTTTTCCCCTTCTCTCCCTCTTACTTTTCTTATTTGTTCTCTCTCTCATCCTTCCAGGTTGAACCAGCAGCAGATCTCTGAGCTGCGGTCCCAGGTGGAGGATCTCCAGAAGGCTCTACAGGAGCAGGGAAGCAAGGCTGAGGATGTGAGTGGAGAGATAGACCCTCCTCATTCACCCCTCCTCCTCTAACATCCTCTTACTCCTGTTACCTTGTCCATACCAATCACTGAGTGGACCCAGTCTTCTCCAATCAGAGACAGTATACTGAAAATGAATAGGAATGGAAAGTACCAATCTCTCTTAATCGGTTGACCATCTATTGGTCTTAGTGTTTTTTGTTGTTTTTAATCATTTGTTATTTTGGTGTCATTATAACTGGAAATTAGACCTAGACCTCAGTATAGTCCTTGAGGACTGTTGTAGATTGTATCCTTCTCTCCCCTTCGTTGACTGCCTGCCTGTGACTGCTCTCTGAGATTTTGTGTGTGAACTTAAACCCTTGTTTGCTGTGTTGATTCACCATTAACGCCTACCCCTCTGTCTCTCCGCCTGCCCCCACCGACTGACATTCGGCCAATCAGGCCATCGTAAGTACGGCCCATCCCTGCCTGGACTCTGATTTTACTTTGACTACTTCAGTTGTGTATTATGCTTATTATTTGTGTCTCTGTCTGTCTGACAGAAGTCTGTTTCTCAGTAGTTTGTGTGTTGACTGACTTTCTTCCTCCCCATTCAGTCCTCCATGCTGAAGAAGAAGCTTGAGGAGCACCTGTGAGTACTATTATCACTGTTGCTTGCACACTGCACCTGTGAAGGGAGTATTATTACCGCTCTGTAGATTCTTGCACGTCCGGCTCCTCCATGCTTTTCCTCTGTCCTCGTCTCAGGGAGAAGCTCCATGAGGCCCACTCAGACCTGCAGAAGAAGAGGGAGGTCATTGATGACCTGGAGCCCAAAGCGGACGGCAACAGTAAGCAGCCTCTTATTTCCTGCCCTTGGGAGCAGTGCTATCAAATAGTATCATCTAAGAGCACTTTCAAGCTCTGAAAATGCCATTAATATTTCCTCTTCAACCTCCCTCCTGTCAGTGGCGAAGAAGATTGATGAGCTGCAGGAGATCCTGAAGAAGAAGGATGAGGACATGAAGCTGATGGAGGAGCGCTACAAGCGCTACGTGGAGAAGGCCAGGACGGTCAGTCAACACTGCCTGACACTAAACTCATCCATACAGCACAACGGTGCTTGGCCGCCGCCTTAAATCTGAGTTGCAGATATCGTCAAAGATTGACATGCACATCGTGACATAGTTGAGAATTTCCGCACCAAGTATGTGTGTGTGTTTGTGTTCGTTGTGCAGGTGATCAAGACTCTGGACCCCAAGCAGCCGCCTCTGACTGTGTCTCCTGATGTTCAGGCCCTCAAGAACCAGTTGACTGAGCGAGACCGGAAGATCCAGCACCTGGAGGTAAGAGCCACTCTACATTGACTGACGAGATGCAGATGAGTGGTGCATTGTCTGACCCTCCATATGCATGAACAACTCCTCTGTGTGCAGCATGACTATGAGAAGAGCAGGTCCAGACATGACCAGGAGGAGCAACTCATCATAAGTGCCTGGTACAATATGGTGAGTAAGTAAACCGCTCCGTATGTGCCTAATCTACATAGTATTAGAGCAGTTGGCATGATATGTGCTGCAATGACTTGTATAATGGTCTTGTTTTTTTTGGTATGGCTCTCTTTCCCTTTCTCCCTCGCCAGGGTATGGCCCTGCATCAGAAGGTGGTGGGAGAGCGGTCGGGTCCTTCCAACCAGGCCCAGTCCTTTTTGGCCCAGCAGAGGCAGTCCACCCATGCCAGGAGAGGCCTCGCAGCCCGCCACCAGCCCAGATAAGACATATCAACTCTGGGGGAGGATGTGGAGATGAGGCAAAACATGGTCGATATCTTAGTGTTCACTACTTCCGTACTCCTACTCTCACTGCTCTGCCTTTACTTCTCCTCTTGATGTTTTGTGAAGGTTGCTGCTGCCCCCTGCTGGGCATCTCTGTTACAGGATTTTCTGGAGCGTCAGCGATGCAGAGCTACTTACTGCACCTTCAAGTGCATTCAAAGCTGCCAGGACTCATTTGAACAAAGATGAGAAATGGGTCTAAATGAGAGCTGGAATGAAGGAACATGAAGTGGATAGAAAGAAGCTGAGCGACTAATCCTTAGTCATGGAATTCTTAGACAATGTTTATCATTCAGTCCCTCCATTTCTTTCAAGCCCTCTTTTTAGCTACAATGTATTTGATGTTTTCTTAAGGTTTAGATTGAGAATAATGCTTTGGAAGGCCACAATGATGATAGAGAGGGAAAGGGATGATTTCTGCTGTCAATAGGGTAGGGGTCTTTACCTTCCCCCCTACTACTACTTTTATATATTTTCACCCTTATTGTCCAGCCCACTATCAGGCTAAATAGATATTATCCTCTTACTATGACATGGAAACACTAATAAGAGAGACCTATGGGTTGAGATCATGGTGAATTTGTGTGAATTGTATTAATTTGTGCCCAAGTCATTTGGAGATTCTGGCTTGTGCTGTGTCTCTGACACTTTTAAATGTACATGGTGAGAGAAACTGGTGAAGCGCTAGAACAGGGGTGTCGTCCGGATCCAGATGTTTTGCGGGGGGGCTAACTCGATATACTTTTACAATGACAAAAACCAAGTTTGAAACTGTAGAAATGGTAATGGACCTACATTCATACAGTTTATTGACTGTGTCCAGATCACTAATAATCATCAAAATGACAGTCAGGGTGCATCACTTTTTGCCAATTTTGATGGTGAGGAAATGTTGTTGAAGACTGAATGTGGACCCCGGGGCAAAATGAGTTTGGCACCCCTGATCTAGAAGAGCTCAATGTCTTTGATATGAGAGGAACACATTTTCTCTGCACACATAGTCATGACCTCTTCTATTTCTGTGAATGTGTTTTAGACTTTTCTTTCACCTGTATCATCTATTTGTTTTCTCCTTTGTAATGAGTTGTTTGGTTAGTTATAGTTTGAAGAGCAGGAAGAATAGCTTTCTAGTCATAAAAAAAAAGGTTTATTTTTAAATGAACCTCAGCATTTAATGTAGTTGTGTTAGTCTGTATAATAATGTTCAGCAAGGGTACACAGTGTACTAAAAAGCACTTCCTCCCTTTTGATAATGGTTCATTTCCTTGTGAAAGACTAGAAAAATGTCCATGACTCTGTTAACCTATCTATTTTGAAGGACTTTAGAGTATGGTGTTCACATGTAATGGCAGATGCTCTGAAAGACTAGCAGATATGGGTCTTCTTTTGTCATTGTCATTTTACTGGAAGTATTTGCACAGACTATTGAACAATCTTTTGTTTCAAGCTGTAATATGGGAATTTACTCTTTGAATGATTGACTAGATTTCCTGATGGACTACATTTAGTTATTTTTTTAACTTTAATTTTTCCCCTCTAAAGAGTGAAACAGGGTGTTTTAAGAATTATGATTGGTTGCACACACCACTTTAGACTGATGTGAATGTAGGAAACGCTGGTGCTTGTGAGAACCAGAATGTGGGGTTATTGATTCACATAGTTAATTGATATGTGGGGGAAAACTGGCCACACTGGATGTTGTTACTGTGTAATCCTGAAGGGAAGTAAGGTTTCAAGATGGCAATGGTATGTAGCTTTTCTCTCATTCTCAGCAGAAGCACTCAACTATAGATGCTTCTGTTCGCTGACACTGGAACTTACCTAGCCAATGAACAGACAATTTGTACTCTTTTTGTCATATTTACAACTGAATTTATGTACGTTCTTACCTATAATTTTCTCAAGATGAACCTGTGAAGGGCAACACTATTGTTGAACACTACATATATCTGATTACTTTGACAGTATCTGTGTAAACATGGAACTTCTCTTTGGTACCCAAACTGTGACTTGTACCTAACCTTCTGTAAGTGTGTAACTAACTATCTGAGCAATGTTATTTACCAGGCTATGAAACCACAACTGTGTCTACATTTAACTTCACTTAGTGTTTTACTCTTTAAGTAGATGTGTTTATTTGGTATTGAATCAGGAAGTAAGGCTTTTAATTTCAAAGTAGTAAATCAACATTCCAACTGAACTGCTATGTTCTAGCACAGATATGTCCTGTACAATTCAACCTGTCCTTTCTGTGACTGGAAATCCCTATTCAAATATACTGTCCAATTGCAGTATAACTTGGTGACACTGTCCATTAGCAATATATTACAATTGACATTTACCAGCACAAAATGAACATGCAGTTAAAGGACTTAAACTCTACTGAACAAAAATATAAACGCAACATGTGAAGTGTTGGTTTCATGAGCTGAAATAAAAGATCCCATAAATGTACCATACGCACAAAAAGCATATCTCTCAAATGTTGTGCACAAATTTGTTGACATTTTTGTTAGTAAATATTTATTCTGTGCCATGACAATCCATCCACCTGACAGGTGTGGCATATCAAGAAGCTGATTAAAGTGCATGATCATTACAAAGGTGCGCCTTGTCCTAGGGACAAGAAAAGGCAACTACAATGTACAGTTCTGTGACAACACAATGCCATAGCTGTCTCAAGTTTTGAGGGAGTGTGCAATTTGGCATGCTTACTGCAGGAATGTCCTACAGAGCTTTTGCCAGAGAATTGAATGTTCATTTTTTTACCAATGTTTTAGAGAATTTGGCAGTATGTCCAACAGGTCTCACAACCGGTGTCGTGTGGGTGAGCGGTTTACTGATGTCAACGTTGTGAACAGAGTTCCCTGTGGTGCGGTTATGCTATGGGCAGGCATAAGCTACGGACCATGAACACAATTGCATTTTATCGATGGCAATTTGAATTGTCGTGCCATTCATCCACCGCCATCACCTCATGTTTCAGCATGATAATGCACGTCCCCACGTTGCAAGGATCTGTACACAATTCCTGGAAGCTGAACATGTKCCAGTTCTTCCAMGGCCTGCATACTCACCAAACATGTAACCCATTGAGCATGTTTGGATGCTCTGGATCGACGTGTACGACAGGGTGTTCCAGTTCCCGCCAATATCCAGCAACGTCACACATGTCCATTAGCAATATACAGTATGAGTCAGTGTTTCCTCTCCCTCACTCTTAGGTGGTCATTTCATTCCGTCTATTTTGTGATGGTAAAACCCTATTCAAATATATTGGCAATGGACACTGTCCAATTGCAGTATAACATGTTGAAACTTGCAATATATGTGTAATGGACATATCACAATGGGCATTTACCATCACTAATTGGACATGCTGTTACATTGCTGACACGCCGACTCGTTGAACTCAGGACGGCCTAGCAGTGCTAGTGTTTCCTCTCCCTTGCTTGTTGGTGTTGATTTCAGCCTGTCAATTTGGCGATGGTAAATCACTGCTTAAATATATTGGAAATGGACAGTGTCTGTTGGACATATGATATGCCAGTACCAACATTTGCAGTATAAAATGTTGGCACTGGCAATATACACTACATGACAAACTGTGGACACCTGCTCTTCAAACATCTCATTCCAAAATCATGTGCATTAATATGGACTTGGTACCCCTTTGCTATAACAGCCTCCACTCTTCTAGGAAGGCTTTTCACTAGATGTTGGAACATTTGCTGCATGGATTGGCTTCCATTCAGCCACAAGAGCATTAGTGAGGGTGGGAGATTAGGCCTGGCTCGCAGTCTGCGTTCCAATTCATCCCAAAGGTGTTCGATGGGGTTGAGGTCAGCCAGGTTCTTCCACACTGATCTCAACAAACCATTTCTGTATGGACCTCACTTTGTGCACAGGGGCATTGTCATGCTGTAACAGAAAAGGGCCTTCCACAAACTTGGAAGCACAGGATCTTCTAGAATGTCATTGTATGCTGTAGCGTTAAGATTTCCCTTCACTGGAACTCAGGGGCCTAGCCCGAACCAGGAAAAACAGCCCAGGACCATTATTCCTCTTCCACCAAACTGTACAGTTAGCACTATGCATTGGGGCAGGCCGTTCTCCTGGTATCCGCGAAACCCAGATTCAGCCGTCTTAGACTTGTTGGAAAGGTGGCGTCCTATGACAGTGCCACGTTGAAAGTCCCTGAGCACTTCCGTTAGGCCATTCTACTGCCAATGTTTGTCTATGGAGATTTCATGGCTATGTGCTTGATTTTATAAATCTGTCAGCAATGGGTGTGGCTGAAATAGACGAATCCACTAATTTGAAGGGGTGTCCACATACTTTTGTGCATATATAGCACAGGTGAAACACCTTCCTTCTAATGAGATGACCAACCAGCACAGGTGTAATACAGACTAACTAACAAGGTGACACCAATCAATGCGCCCCACTTGCTAACGTCCGACCTCTAAATATAAAATGGAAAAACCAAATCCTGTAACACTGGTGATATTGTTACTCTCAACAACAACAAAAAACTGTGTCCGTTTTTTTAATGTAATGTGTAGTATCTGTGTAGGCTGAATTTGTTATATATTCTTATGTTTGTCATTTTTCTGCATAACATCCTACTCTTCCCAACAGCAGAAATATATGTTGGTAGGTCAAGGCTATGTATGTGCACATGGAAGTCAGTGATTTATGTTTACTATAGTTTAATGAGGCAATACAAATGTGATGTGACTAAAATGAAAGGACATTTGGTTGACAAAAATGGCCCACTATTTTCATCATTTTGAAAATAACTACGCTAAATTATTATTCAACTGACAAAAATGTGACTAAGACTTAAGGATATTTTAGTCATAATGACGAAGACTAGATTACATGTGGGATGAATTGGTATGCCGACTGCGAGCCAGGCATAATCGCCCAACATCAGTGCCTGACCTCACTAAGGCTCTTGTGGCTGAATAGAAGCAAATCCCTACAGCAATGTTCCAACATCTAGTGGAAAGCCTTCCCAGAAGAGTGGAGGCTGTTCWATCAAATGGGGGACCAACTCCATATAAAGGCCTATAATTTTGGAATGAGATATTCTACAAGCAGGTGTCCACATACTTTTGGTCATGTAGTGTACATCTTGAACAACGTTATTAGGTGGTGAAAGCATGAAAAGGATATTTTATATGACAATAGAACCAGATAGGTAGTCCGACCAGATAGCTAGGTCCGGCCAGCCAGATAGGTCCGGCCAGGTGGACTGTCTAATCCAGTCTGGCCGGCCGACTGTTACAAAATAAATTCCAGCCGGATAGCTAGGAACGGTCAGCCAGATTGGACCAGTCGGTCGGATTGGACCAGCTGGCCGACTGGTACTAGATAGCTAAGTATCTAGTACCAGCTATCTGGCTTGACGGACCTACCTGGCTGGCCGGCCGGACCTACCGTGCAAATGTAACCGATGTGAAATGGCTAGCTAGGTAGCGGTGGTGCGCGCTAGCAACCTTTCAGTCGGTGACGTCACTTGCTCTGAAACCTTGAAGTAGTGGTTCCCCTTGCTCTGCAAGGGCCGCGGACTTTGTGGAGCGATGGGTAACGACGCTTCGTGGGTGACTGTTGTTGATGTGTGCAGAGGGTCCCTGGTTCGTGGTCGGGGCGAGGGGACGCCATAAAGTTATGCTGTTACATTGGTGCCGTGACCCGGATCACTGGTTGCTGCGGAAAAGGAGGAGGTCGAAAGGGGGGTGAGTGTAACGGATGTGAAATGGCTAGCTAGTTAGCGGTGTTGCGCGCTAATAGCGTTTCAATCGGTTACGTCACTCGCTTTGAGACCTTGAAGTAGTGGTTCCCCTTGCTCTGCAAGGGCCGCGGCTTTTGTGGAGCGATGGGTAACGATGCTTCGTGGATGTCAGTTGTTGATGTGTGCAGAGGGTCCCTGGTTCGCGCCCGGGTATGGGCGCGAACTAAGACACTGTAACCATTTGCTGAAGTGTCAGGCAAAAGCAAAACATCCTCCTAAATGAAGGACTCGACACTTTTTTGTAACTCAAGCATGCATGGTGTGAAGGGGTTTGTGTTTTTATTTTTATATCTGTCTTTTTCTTTATATATATTTTTAATCAGTGCATAGAGGGTTATATAAAAATAAAGGTGAAGGACAAGTTTGTAGTCCAGTCTATTCTAGTATTTTGCACTACAAATAAAATGGGGACACCTGTATTTGAAAAAGCCAGTGATGAGGATATTGTTTTTGAAAATTGGCCTCCAGTACGGTAGATGACGACACATGCATTAATTTACTAGGCTAACTGATGATTGACGTGACTGAGGTGAAGAGCTTTTTGAGTTCAAGCGACATGGATACAGTAACCATATGAACAGTTTGCTACTATAGCGTATGGAGGAGCAGAAAGATCGTGGAGATGTGGATATTGACAGCGAGGAAGAAGGAAAGGACTTTAGGGAAGCGGTATGGTGAGGAAGATTGGCGTCACGTACAAAAAAATATCCTGGTTGCTCAGAAATTGAACGTGACGAACGTGAGGATGAATTACGTGCGGTGAAGACCGCGGAGTTCGAGCCTCGCCCCAATGATTCTGGCCCAGTGCGAGTGAGATCTTTTCCTTTTGGCTGATCCATACGTGGTGTCAGGTTGGGTCGAGAAGGGGTTCGGGGACTGTGTGAAAGAATCTTGAAGTGTACTCGTGAAAATACCTGTGCTTTGCTCTCCGGAGCAGGGCGTTATTGAAAGAAGCGCTAACTGGGGTGGCGTTAGGTTCTGACACCCGCCGTTTGGTGCAACACAAACCTGGTGGAGAGCGTTGTGAAGCAGAGAAGACTGTCTATCCTGCTGAGTTTTGATGCAGTCTTGACTTGATAAAGTCAAGTTAGGATGTGTCAGTTATTCCGTGAGCGCTTTTGTCCCAAAACCATTATGGGGTTTTAGGTGCCAAGTTTATGGTCATGTTGCAGCAGTGTGTAGGAAGGAGATGTGTGCAGGAGGGCATGAGACAAAGGAATATGTAATATTGGTTAGGGGTAAATCAATTCCCCATACTTTTACTAAAAGTGAACATACGACAATATTTTTCTGAGARTATTTCCCAGATCCTGTGTAGACAGTCATGTAATCTTTTAACCTTATCTCTATCGAATGATCKATTTTTGCATTTTTGTTTAACCTTTTTAACTAGGCAAGTCAGTTAAGAACAAATTATTATTTACAATGAAGGCCTACCAAAATGCAAAAGGCCTCCTGTGGGGATGGGGCTGGGATTATAAAAAATTATAATAAATATAAATATAGGACAAAACACACATCATGACAAGAGAGACAACACAACACTACATGAAGAGAGACCTAAGACAACAACATAGCAAGACAGCAACATATGGCAACACAGCATGGTAGCAACACAACATGGTAGTAGCACAAAACATGGTACAAACATGAATTGGGCACAGACAACAGCACAAAGGACAAGAAGGTAGAGACAACAATACATCACACAAAGCAGCCACAACTCTTAGTAAGAGTGTCCATGATTGAGTCTTTGAATGAAGAGATTGAGATAAAACTGTCCAGTTTGAGTGTTTTTTGCAGCTCGTTCCAGTCGCTAGCTGCAGCGAACTGAAAATACGAGCGACCCATGGATGTGTGTGCTTTTAACAGAATATAACTGGAAGAACGGGTGTTGTATGTGGAGGATGAGGGCTGCAGTAGATATCTCAGATCGGGGGGTGAGGCCTAAGAGGGTTTTATAAATAAGCATCAACCAGTGGGTCTTGCAACAGGTATACAGAGATGACCAGTTTACAGAGGAGTATAGAGTGCAGTGATGTGTCCTATAAGGAGCATTGGTGGCAAATCTGATGGCCGATTGGTAAAGCCGCTCGAGAGCACCCTTACCTGCCGATCTATAAATTATGTCTCCGTAATCTAGCATGGGTAGGATGGTCATCTGAATTAGGGTTAGTTTGGCAGCTGGGGTGAAAGAGGAGCGATTACGATAGAGGAAACCAAGTCTAGATTTAACTTTAACCTGCAGCTTTGATATGTGCTGAGAGAAGGACCGTGTACCGTCTAGCCATAGTCCCAAGTACTTGTATGAGGTGACTACCTCAAGCTCTAAACCCTCAGAGGTAGTAATCATACCTGTGGGGAGAGTGGCATTCTTCTTACCAAACCACATGACCTTTGTTTTGGAGGTGTTCAGAACAAGGTTAAGGGTAGAGAAAGCTTGTTGGACACTAAGAAAGCTTTGTTGTAGAGCATTTAACACAAAATCTGGGGAGGGGCCAGCTGAGTATAAATGGATGAGCATATAAATGGATGAGAGAGCTTCCTACTGCCTGAGCTATGTTGTTGATATAAATTGAGAAGTGCATGGGGCCTAGGATTGAGCCTTGGGGTACTCCCTTGGTGACAGGCAGTGGCTGAGACAGCAGATGTTCTGACTTTATACACTCCATAAAGCGACCAACTCAGGATACTTTTTTCACCCATCTTACGTATGTCTATGTTTGGGTGTGCAAGTTTGTATTATAATATTATTATTATTATTATATCCATTATTACTTAGTCAAATCTCCAGTAATCGATTATACACACATACAATATCTATTTTTTTCATATCTTCACAGAATCCATATATAACGTTATAAATCTTAGTTGCTCACGTCAACACCACTCAATGTGCATTCCCCAATGACTCTCCGTTGCTACAAAGCCCGTTGCAACCATACTCCCCCCGGAACTGCCCGGCTATTCATTGGAATAATGCGCCACATGTACCTTGTGATATTACTATGATGGGCAGTGATGGACGGAACCCCTAAATAACTGTTTTATATCCACATTTATTATCAAAATTTCAATCAACTTATGCAAATTTCAAACTTATTTTTCCTAAATTCTAATTCTCTCATATCACATTCACACTGTACTGTTCCCAAAACACACTCATCAATTAGTTGTTTTCTACAATATTTTTGTTATAACCTGCAGGAATATTGTCTAATTTCTATCTCGAGGTTAGTTCCTGGGATACCGTAACTCATACATTTACATCTTTCTATAATTAGCCATGGTATTACCTCTTTAAATACTTATGTTACACACTACTGATTTCACTAGTCATGGACTGTTCCCCTTCGGGACCACACACCCAAGGCTTTTAATCAGTCACTAGGTTCACTAGTCATAGAGTTCTCATGGAACTTCCACACCATAGTCTTTCACCTAGTCCTAATTTCGCTAGTCACAAATCTCTAAAAGAAAATGTATATCCTAGGCTTTTAGTTAGTTCCCACTAGTTTTACTGGTCATAACATTCCTTATTCAAAAGACATCACATCCCAGGCATTTAACTAGTACCTACCAGTCTCACCAGTCATAGTTGTTCCTTTTACAGAACCCCACCACCTAGTCTTTTGATCTGGTAGAGACCCCATGGGACTTACTTAATCATTGTTTCCAAGAAATTTCAGTCTCACCGTTTATTTATCTATGTTCGAGATCCCGTATTTACCCACCAACGCTTTCCTCTTGGATCTTAGGCAGGTCCCAGCTGAGTGTGGGCTTCCCTGAGTCTCCTAATTTAGGTGACTCCTGTGCACAGTTTAACCCAGGACCTCAGGAGCAGTCAGTAGGTAAAGGTTGGAATCCCATCCTCGTCGCCAAGAATGTTGTGGAAATTCTAATCAAGTGAGAGTGAGAGAGACTTGTTCTTCAAACAATCAATCTTTATTTGATATCGATTCATTATTGCAATAGTGGAGCTGGTCAACGAACCACCCGTAGGTGATTCGTTGAGAGCCCATTGATTCTGAGTTGGGGCTTGCCTTATATAGCCCGACCTTGTAACATTTCCTTAATCCACCACAACTGTTTCAATGTGTCGAACCAACAGATATCTACTGGATGAGGTGGCCAAATATTCMGAGTCCTTTGTGTTCTCCTGCGTGTACTAAGAATTGTTTGTTCTTAGAATAGAGGATAAGGAGAGACTTCGTTCATGCAAGTTTCAGAGTACAGAGGGTGGGAATAAGAACATGAGATGTGCACAGCCGTGGTGAATTAAGTACAGAGTTATGTGAAAACAGCAACTTTCACAACCAGAGTAACAGGATTGTACACACCTATCATTTATATAAACCTTAAAGTAATACTAATACAAATTTTCCCCTTAGCTATGGTTGTCAATCACAGAAAATAGATGTGGTGGTAGCTGCAAAGAAATACTTCCATTTACGAGATTTTACTTTAGAAGAGTTCCAAGGTGTGTTGAACAATAGACAGTGTCCTGTCCTCCTAGGCTGCCGGCCTGGTGTAAGATCAAATCAAATTTTATTTGTCACATGCTTCGTAAACAACAGGTGTGGACTAACAGTGAAATGCTTACTTACGGACCCTTCCTAACAATGCAGAGAGAAAGAAAATAGAGAAATAATAGAAAAGTAAAACAAGTAATAAAAGATACACAATGAGTAACTATATAATGGGTACCAGTACCGAGTCGATGTGCAGGGGTACGAGGTAATTGAGGTAAATATGTACATGTTCAGGATCCTGTTGGTTCCAGACATGGTGCATCGGTACCGCTTGCCTTGTGGCAGAGAGAACACTCTATGACTTGGGTGGCTGAAGTCTTTGACCATTTTTAGGGCCTTCCTCTACCACCTTTGGATTGTCTGCAAACTTAATGATGGTGTTGGAATCATGAGCGACCACACAGTCTTGGTTGAATAAGGAGTACAGGAGGGGACTAAGCACGCACTGGGACAATGCTGGGGGCAAAGGCCKAAAAAAACTGTACATACAATGCCTTCATCAAATAACACTGTTTCACGACGCATCAGTGACATGGCAGGAGATGTTTTGAAAGAATTACTGCTTCGCATACAAGCCAGTGAATTCTATGCGTTACAGCTGAAAGAGTCAACAGACGTGGCTGGCACAGCTCCTGGTATATGTCCGTTACGTTTATGGGGTGTCAATTAAGGAAGACATCCTCTTCTGAAACCACTGGAAACCAGGACAACAGTAGAGGATATTTTTTAAGTACTGGACAGCTTTGTGACATCAAATGGACTTTGGTGGTCAAGATGTGTTGGTATCTGTACTGATGGCGCGAACGCCATGACAGGGAGACATAGTGGAGTGGTAACGCGTGTGCAAGCAGTTGCTCCCGACGCCACTTGGGTACACTGCAGCATCCACCGAGAGGCTCTTGCTGCCAAGAGAATGCCTGACAGCTTGAAAGACGTTTTGGACACTAAAGTGAAAATGGTTAACTTTGTTAAAGCAAGGCCCCTGAACTCTCGTGTATTTTCTGCACTATGCAATGATATGGGCAGCAACCATGTAAAGCTTTTACAACATACCGAAGTGCGCTGGTTATCAAGGGGCAAAGTATTGACACGTTTTTTAAAATTGAGAGACGAGTTTAAAGTTTTCTTTACTGTCCATAATTTTTCCTTGTCTAACTGCTTGCATGATGACACGTTTCTCACACGACTGGCCTATCTGGGTGATATTTTTTCTCGCCTGAATGATCTGAATCTAGGATTACAGGGACTCTCCGCAACTATATTCAATGTGCGGGACAAAATTGAGGCTATGATTAAGAAGTTGGAGCTCTTCTCTGTCTGTATTAACAAGGACAACACACAGGTCTTTCCGTCATTGTATGATTTTTTGTGTGCAAATTAACTCAAGCTTACGGACAATGTCAAATGTGATATGGCGAAGCACCTGAGTGAGTTGGATGACACAAACAACTGGATTCATTATCCCTTTCATGCCCTACCTCGAGTCCACTTACCGATATCTGAACAAGAGAGCCTCATCGAAATTGCAACAAGCAATTGTGTGAAAATTTAATTTAATCAGAAGCCACTGCCAGATTTCTGGATTGAGCTGCGCTCAGAGTATCCTGCCTTGGCAAATTGCACTGTTAGGACACTGATGCCCTTTGCAACCACTACCTATGTGAGAGTGGATTCTCGCCCGGGCCTCACTAGCATGAAAGCTAAATACAGGCACAGACTGTGTGTGGAAAATGATTTAAGACTGAGACTCTCTCCAATACAACCCAACATTGCAGAGTTATGTGCATCCTTTCAAGCACACCCTTCTCATTAACCTGTGGTGAATTATTCACAATTTTCAATGAACAAATAACGTTTTATATGTAAGATGGTTAAACAAAGAGCAAAATGATTGATTATTATTATATTATTATTTGTGCTCTGGTCCTGGAAGAGCTCTTTGTCACTTGTCCTGGAAGAGCTCTTTGTCTTTGTCACAAAACAACATTTAAGAGTGCGCTAGTGCTAGAGGGGGTACGCTGCTGTAGGTTGAATGTTTGAAGGGGTACGGTACTATAAGACCTTATTACTGATGAATGTGTTTTTTTMGGGGGGGGCTGTGTCTTTTTTATGTTTGTATTTTGATGTCTGGTAGTTTCTGTAATTCAGGGCTGCTCATCTGTAAAAGAGACCTTGGTCTCAGTATTCAATACCTTTATTTCACTAGGCAAGTCAGTTAAGAACAAATTCTTATTTACAGTGACGACCTACACCAGCCAAACCCTGACAACGCTGGGCCAATTGTGCGCCACCCAATCACAGGGTGTCTGTATTGATCCCTCAAGCACTGAGATGCAGTGTCTTAGACCGCGGCGCCACTCGGGAGCCCCAAGTATGACACCCTAATGAAATAAAGGTTCAATAAAAAGATAGGGCCAAGTAGTGGAATAGTAGGGAGGTTTTAATGGGTGAAGGGTAAGTTCGTAGTGCAATTTTTCTTCCCTTTATCCTCCCCTGTAATGAATTCACACTCCAGAACAGTAAGACACAGCCCACACGGTAGGTGGCGTCATGCACCTCTAACGAATGTTTGCGGACCGCCATAATACCATAGAATAAGAAGATTGACGTGCTGACGTAAATGGTATAACGAAATTCAACATGGCCGATAACAAGTGAAAGAAAACCACATCTGGACAAATGTAGCCAATATATCAGTAATATACTTCACTTTGAGAGTCGTTTGAAAAAATATATTATTATATATAGCTAATGTGGTTGATTTGTGTTTTGCAATAGTTTAGCTACTCGTGACACAATTGTTTGGTCATTAGTAGTTGACATTTTTCGAATAGCTAGCAACTACAACGCTGACGGGGCTAACGGTAGCTAGCCTCCAACAACAAGTCTGCGTTTTTTTTCGGCGCGAGGACGTGCTAGCTCGCTGGGAGGCGGACAAGTGTCGCTCCGATTGATTTATGGATTTCCACGTTTTTTATTAGATGACTTCGTATGCTAGCGCCTTTGCCTCGAAGTTTTTTGCTTAGTTCGGGGTTCGGGTGGAGTCTGTCACAGATAGCATTTTTTTGTCAAGTAGCTAGCCGGCTTTAGTTTGTGTTGACACAAAACGACCAGAGAGCACACCACTAGTTGCAGAAAGGACTAAAGGAACTGAGCCCTTCTACGTGAAAAAAAGCTAACATGGATCCGAAGCGTGGATACAACAGAAGACATCAAAACAGCAGCGATTCGAGCAGTAACAGCCCGGGGTCGCCAGCCAGTCCTGCACCGGGAGTCAGCAAAGCAGCAGCGGCCAATACATTTGCTAATGATGGAAGCTTTATGGAGATGTTCAAGAAAAAAATGGAGGAAGAAAAAAGGAAAAAAGAAATGGACCAAGGATGTGGTGATAAAAGTACTGCTGACGAAGGACAGTCGACACAGGAAAAGAAGACTCCGAGTGTGACCAGCTTTGTAAGGGGTTTGGCAGTTGTTAGCTAGAGATTGTAGCCAATGGCAATGTCTCAATTAACAAATTACAAACATTTGTTTTTTTATCCACCACACACAGCTCACGTTAGTGAATATTTACATCACCATAAAGGGATACATTCACACGTGGAGATGCACTMCCACCAACAAGTAACCTGAGATCAACATCAGGTCTAGACATTGGAAAGCATTCATTAGCTACTCAAGACTTCAGGAATGTTTCCCGTGATAACATAGGCTTGTTCTGTGTTCTCTCGTCTTGTGTAGTCTCCATCATTGGCAGTCCACCCGCAAGGGCTCGTATAACGGTTTCAGTCTTCTATCCCCTAACCCAGGTGGGGAAGCGCAGAGGTGGCTCTAAATTGGCCCTCAAGACTGGCATGGTTGCGAAGAAACAGAAAGTGGATCCTGAGGTTCAAGAAATATTTTTTCCTGATCGTTTTGTCATGACATTGTCTTCATGAAATGCCACTTGTGTCCTCTAAGCCATTGTCTAATTATTTATTCTGTTTTCCAGATGGAGGGCAAGGGGGATGCCTGGACAAAATACATGGCAGAGGTGAAAAAGTATAAAGCCCACCAGTGTGGTGATGATGACAAAACCAGGCCCCTGGTCAAATAGACTCTGGAGGACCTTTAGAAAGAAAAACCAACAGGGATTGGGACAGCCATCAAACCTTCTGTATACTGCCAGACTCTTTACAGCTGTAGAAGTGATCACCTATTTAATGTTTAATCTTGTTTTTCCTGTTTTCTTTTTGGGTTTAAATGAATGTCAGCTTGTGGGGCAATAGCATTTTGATGTGGAGTTAAAAAGGCTTTTGGGATTGTATTGGAGTACATTACTGGTTCTGCTTGATTATTTAAGGGTTATGCTGTCAGGATTGTCATGAGTAAGTTTCTGAGTTTGTTTGAGATATGGCATTTGATGTCTGCTAAATTATAAGCACCGCCCATTGACCTGTATGTTGTGCCTTGGGTGTTGGCTTTGTCTGGACCCAGAACCCTAAAGAACCTCTGTGCTGTTTCAACCTCAGTCTGGTGGCGGCACAGAAAGTTGTGCAGATTCATTTGACCTTTTGGGCTGCTTTGGATAAGCAACTGTCAGGTAGTGTCTCCGGTTTGTTACCCATCAAATAAACTTTTGATTAATCAGACTCCAGGTAGCATGGTAAAGTGTTTCTTTGCAATGCTGACCATTTGTGGATTTTAAGAGCCAATATTGATATACTTTAACTTTTCACTATGTGGATGTTATTGGCTTGTTTTCCATTTTTATAAAAGTTATGGAGTGTAGTACTTCATGAAAGTGAGTGAAGGCACAAGACATGAGGGAACAGAAGTACCTGTGCTGATGACCATAGAAAGTCACCAATATACCATTTTGTTATAATCCTGCATAGTTCATGGCTTGTTTTATTGAATTTGGTGGAGTTATGTACAGCAAAAAAAAATACAGCTCCGGTCCCTAAACAAATTCAACATTTAGTAACATTTCTTACAGGTCTAGATAATTATATTGAAAAAGCACCACCAAATAGACACACTAACCCAGGTATCAGAGAGGGAGGGTTACACAAACAAATTTGCACACTGACGCTAAATAGTGCATTCACACACACAAACCAACCTCTCATTCATTCTCCCTCCCTGACCACAGTGATAAAGGTCTGTTCTGTAAACATGACAAAAACAAACTTGTCATTAAGCCTTACAATATTAAAACAATTATCAAATTGCTGTTTAAAAAATAAGTAACAGCCGGAAGATTATCGAGAGGGTCCAATTCCCCATTTCAGGCCCATCCTGTGTTTGGGCAGCTTCTGTTAGTCATTCAAAGTTGTCCTAGTTCCTGATTTGTCCTGATAGCTGTCATATCATAGTGGTTGTCCTCAGTGTTCCAAACAGGCGTGGTCAAAGAGACTTCCTCTTCACATCCCCTCCTTGGGTTTGATTGACATCTGGACAGGAAGAGTAGAGTTCTTGAAATATTGATAGGAAACAAAAACAAATATTTAAACAACACAAATGACAACCACCGACATGACGAAAGCGACAGGCATGCACAGAGACTACAGAGGGTCAGACAGGGAAGATGTCTTTTTTTCTTCTTGGGGACATTTGAAGTGACCGCGGGCTGAAAGGAGAGAGCGGTGTCACAGGGATGGCAGATTTTACCTGAGAAAGCGAGCTGTAAGTGAGGAGGCAGAGCAACCTGAGACCCTGACTGGAGACTCTTTAACAGATCTGAGGAGAGACAGTAGGACATGGGAGGGAGGAGGAGACACACAGGAGAGTGTAGGTCAAGGGCATGGTGAGATAGGAAAGGCAGTGTAGACGAAACAAGAATGGGAAGCAAGACAGAAGAAACGGGTTGAAAGGAAAAGAGATGAGCCAGGTCAAATAGTAAATGGATGTAAAAGCACAGGAGATTAATGGAAGAACAACATTTTAAAGAAAAGGCAGAAGGGGAGAAATGAGGGATGAACCAAAGAAACAATATGGGAGAATGTCAGACAATGGAGAAAAACATTGCAGGCTTCCAGACACAGCATGGGGATTTAACACAATGGTAAAACATAAAATACACAAAAATAAACTATAGACATACCCAGACATCAACATACACACAGACTAAAGCAACCCCATCTCGATCAGCTGTTCTACATTCAACTTCTGCTACGTTACAGCCTTATTCTAAAATTGATTAAATCACCCCCCCTTTTAACGATAATGCAAATACAGGTTTTTAGAAATGTTTGCKAAAAAAACTGAAACGCCACTCAGTATTTTGTTGAAGCACCTTTACCAGCGATTACAGCTTAGTCTTCTTGGGTATGACGCTACAGTCGGAGGTCCTGAGCGCTCTGGAGTAGGTTTTTATCAAGGATCTCTCTGTACTTTGCTCTGTTCATCTTTCCATCGATCCTGACTAGTCTCCCAGTCCCTGCCGCTGAAAAACATCAGAACAGGACAATGCTGCCACGACCATGATTCCCCATAGGGATGGTATTGGCCAGGTGATGAGTGGTGCTTGGTTTTCTCCAGATGTGACGCTTGACATTCAGGCCAAAGAGTTCTTTAGGTGCCTTTTGGCATACTCCAAGTGGGCTGTCGTGCCTTTTACTGAGGAGTGGCTTCCGTCTGGGCACTCTACCATAAAGACCTGATTGGTGGAGTGCTGCAGAGATGGTTGTCCTTCTGGAAGGTTCTCCCATATCCACAAAGCAACTCTGGAGCTCTGTCAGTGACAATCGGGTTCTTGGTCACCTCCCCGACCAAGGCCCATCTCCCCCGATTGCTCAGTTTGGCCGGGCGGCCAGCTCTAGGAAGGGTCTTGGTGGTTCCAAACTTCTTACGTTTAAGAATGGAGGTCACTGTGTTCTTGGGGACCTTCAAAATGCTGCAGACATTTTTTGGTAGCCTTCCCCAGATCTGTGCCTCAAAATAATCTACGGACAATTCCTTCGACCTCATGGCTTGTTTTTGGCTCTGACATGCACTGTCAACTGTGGGACCTTATATAGACAGGTTGGTGCCTTTCCAAATCATGTCCAATCAATTGAATTTACCACAGGTGGGCTCCAATCAAGTTGTACAAACATCTCAAGGATAATTAAAGGGAAACAGGATGCACCTGAGATCAATTGAGTCTGAATACTTAAGTTCATTTTTATTTTTAATACATTTGCAAACATTTCTAAAAACCTGTTTTCATTATGGGGTATTGTGTGTAGATTAAGGCTGTAATGTAACAAAATGTGGAAAAGTGAGGGGGTCTGAATACTTCCCGAAAGCACTGTACATTTTTCAGTTTTTTCTTGTTTCTGTGGACTGGCTGTGTCACTCACTCTGGGTCAGGGAGAATGCTGAGCTGTTGCTGGCTGAGGAGCCGCTGGCCCCGGTGCTGGAGCCAGCTGTGCCCCCTAATGGGGGCAGGTTTAAGAGTGAAGGAAACTGGAAGGGCAGGGAGATGGGAACCAGCCCCCCCAACATCCCAAAGCCCAGTGGGAGAGATGGAGCAGAGCCAAGAAGACTGCTGCTGGCTGAGGACACCTGGAGAACAAAAGCATATAATTAAGCAATAAGGCCCGGGGGGGGGTGTGGTATATGGCCAATATATTACAGCTACGGGCTGTTCTTACGCACGACGCAACGCGGAGTGCCTGGATACCGTGGTATATTGGCGATACAGCATAACCCCCTGGAGGTGACTTATAGCTATTATTAACTGGTTACCAACGTAATTAGAGCAGTAAAAATAAATGTTTTGTCATTCTCGTGGTATAAGGTCTGATACACCACGGCTTTCAGCATTCAGGGCTCGAACCACCCAATTTTTAATTAGAAATATAGACCAAGACCAACAGACAACATATACAAACACATAAATACACAGACAACACAAACCACACAGTAGACAATAAACTAATTTTGAACATTTGCTGCACCATGACTGTGTCCCACCCAGCTACCATCTCTTACTTCTCACTTACCTGTGGCAACTGAGAAGAGACAGACTGTGTGGAGACCGATTTAATAGGCTTAGCCCCCTGAATGGTTCCACCTGCCAGCCTTTGTCGCTGATTGGCTGAGGCTGTGGTAGGGGAGGGACTGGATCCCGAATGCTTGCTGATGGATGAGGTGTTGGTAAGGCTGGTGTTGGCGCTGCTGCTGATGATCTGAGAGGGGGTCTTCTGCCCTCCTGGAGGGGTGTAGCTGCCCTGGACCAGTTTGGCTGGCCCTCCCGGAGCACCTGAGAAAGGTGGACGGAACCCTGCTGGGCTTTTGGAGGAGTACTGGTGCATACTGGAAGCTGCCTGAGGCCTGGGATTGGMGGAGGGTGAGGAGAAGGTGGTGMGCGTTAAGGGGWTGGGGAGGCGAGGGGTGAGTTTGATGATGGGTGAGGTGCTGCTGTGGGAGGACTTGGTGAGAGTGGCCTGCATGGGGGTGATGAAGTTGGACTGCTGCTGAGCTTGGGCTCCTGAGAGAGAGTGGGAGAAGGAGGGAGAAGGGGAGGYGAGYGGGGTGTCACCGRTGTTGGCTTTAGTATTATTGCTGCCAAAGCCCTTCTGATTGGGGGGCGGCCGRGGCTTAGGCTGGGAGTGAGAGCCGGGAGCGTTMGCTTTACTCAGTSCCGTCCCAGCAAGCCTCTGASTGCTCWGCACTGATTGTCTGTGAGCCTGAGCCAGGGCACCTCCACCCTTCATCGACCCCAACCCCTCGCTCCTCGCTGAGGACGGAGAAGGGGAGACGGTGGGAGGCCGAGAGAGAGAGGAGGGGGAGGAGGTAGAGACGTAAAGAGGTGTGTTGGAGCTGGGTGTGTTGATGGTGCTCTTCTTGTGCTTCTGGAGGAGAGGTGAGGCGTGGAGGGAGGACAGGGAAGTCTTGGGCCTATCAGGGGAGGGGGGACTGTCCCCTTGGACCAGGCCCTTGGCTGCGTTGCTGAGGAGGGCCAGGGCCTGGGAGATGGAGTCCAGGGCGGGGGCGGTCAGCTCTTCATCCAGGGAGTCCAGCAGACAGATGGTCTCAGCGGGGGACTGGGAGGGCCGGCAGGCCACTGGGGCAGCAGGGGAGGGGGTCGCACCAACTGAGGGGGTGGATCTCTGGACCCAACTACCCTCCTGGATCACCAAACAACATAGGAGATAGAAAGAGCAAACAATTAGTGTGATCTAAAACTATTCAAACAACAATGGTATCGAAATGACAAGCATGCAAACAGTGCATCAGACTGCAAAACACTAACCTTGGGTTTAGACTTGGGAGTAGGAACCATCTTTTTCTTGGCTCTGGATAACAGTGAAATCAAAAGGAAAAATTGTGCATAATTAAGAACACCAGTGTTCTTAAAAATCACTATATTTAAGTAAAGTATATCAAAGTAATGACTCACGGATTGCCAGTAAGGTGACAATGAACCATGAGGCTCTCTTTGAATAGCATCCTGAGGAGGAGAGGAACGTGGAGAGATTTTTTTATTTTTTATTTTATTTATTCAACTAGGCAAGTCAGTCAAATTCTTATTTACAATGACGGCCTACCAGGGAACAGTGGGTTAACTGCCTTGTTCAGGGGCAGAACGACAGATTTTTACCTTGTCAGCTCATGGATTTGATCCAGCAACCTTTTGGTTACTGGCCCAAAGCTCTAACCACTGCCGCCCCATGTGGTGTGGTGTGGTGAAATGCAAACTAGGTTAAATGGTCAAATTGTATACTTTTATGCAAACGCACACACTGACCTGCCCTGCATCCAGCCCTTGGGCCACAGTGGTTTCACCTCAGTCTCCATGAAGGCCTTGAGATAGTCCTCTGGAGACTGGGAGCTCTGGCCCTCCAGCTCATAGCAGCCCAGCTTCACCCTCACCAGGTTACAGAGCAACATCCTACAGACAAACACACATTCCACCAACTATGCATTACAATTTCAGCTCCACTGTTGGAGAATGATTAGTTCTTTTTGGACAACTCTTCTTACTGACTCGAGAGTCATGATTCGCTTTTCTGAGTGACTCGTTCATTTTAGTCGTTCATTTGACTTACTGGCTGCATTTAATTCTACAGCAGGATTAACACGCACTCCCTCTGTCACTCCGGAGATGTGCTCCGACCAACAACTGTTCGTCATATGAGCGCAGGTAAAATAGATCATGCTGCAGGCAGCATAGAAAAGAAAAAAGACATAAATTATTGCATGGTGCAAGAATGAATGCTATGATGGACACAGCTTTGTAGAACCAAAAGATACGTGGCTTCTGCTCAACAAACTCAAATCGTCGTGAACTGCGAACGATATTGTGCTTATCCCCCTCACGCCAATCAAGCAATGCATTCCGCCAAGAGTCGTTCACAATGCGTTTGCATTTACAAAATAGCCTCCAATACTCTACTCAGCAAATTGGATGCAGTCTATCACAGTGCCATAAGTTGCCACCAAAGCCCCATATACTACCCACCACTGCAACCTGTATGCTCTCGTTGGCTGGCCCTCGTTACATATTTGTCGCCAAACCCACTGGCTCCAGGTTATCTATAAGTCTTTGCTAGGTAAAGCCCCGTCTTATCTCAGCTCACTGGTCACCATAGCAGCACGCGCTCCAGCAGGTATATTTCGCTGGTCACCCCCTAAGCCAATTCCTACTTTGGCCACCTATCCTTCCAGTTCTCTGCTGCCAATGACTGGAACGAACTGCAAAAAAAATCACTGAAGCTGGAGACTCATATCTCCCTCACTAGCTTTAAGCACCAGCTGTCAGAGCAGCTCACAGATCACTGCACCTGTACATAGCCCATCTGTAATTAGCCCATCCAACTACCTCATCCCCCATACTGTTATTTATTTTATCTATTTTGCTCCTTTGCACCCCAGTATCTCTACTTGCACACTCATCTTCTGCACATCTATCACTCCAGTGTTTAATTGCTGTATTGTAATTATTTCGCCACTATGGCCTATTTATTGCCTTACCTCCCTTATCCTACCTCATTTGCACACACTGTATATAGACTTTTTCTATTGTATTATTGACTGCATGTTTGTTTATTCAATGTATAACTCTGTGTTGTTGTTTGTGTCGCATTGCTTTGATTTATCTTTGCCAGGTCGCAGTTGTAAATGAGAACTTGTTCTCAACTGGCCTACCCGGTTAAATAAAAGGTGATTTTTATTTTTTTTTTAAATCTAGCCCGGGTGCGGTCACAACTAGACTTTGTTTAAAATGTACCAAGAAATAAATCGTATTTGTATACCTAGCAATCAACAAATATACATTGTTTAAAGCACCATTATACAAGTCTGTCACAAACGACATCTCCAATAAGCCCATTATGGTGAACGACCTATGAACGAGAGGCTTGTAGAATTATGACTATTTCTAGTTTTAGTTATCGTTCGCCGGGGTCCTGCATGCTTTGGGCGTTATTGACTCAAATGAACAAAATGAGTCSAAAGATTCATTCATTTGACTGAACGAGCCGAAAAGATCAGAGTCAGTAAAAGGAGTCGAACGTCCCATCACTACACTAAACCAAAACACCTATAACATAATTGTATGACGTTAAATTCACAAATGAGAGCTCACCTGAGCTTCTCATCCCAGACAAACTTCTTGCGAGGTCCCATCACTCTCTTCCCAGGCTTCTCCTCATCGTCCTCTTCTGACCCGTTCTTTTCCCCCTCTTCTGACTGCTGCCTGTAAATACACAACCCAGCGAGAATATTGACGAGGAGTGGAAAAATAGACAACAAGGGAAAAAAGAGGAGGTATGAGAGGAAATAAGAGGTGAACAGAATGCAGGAGAAGGAGCCAGAGAAGGCCTTACTTGGCCACTTTGGCGATGCAGTCCATGTTGTATCTGGCGATCTGCTCTGGCATCACGCTGCACACAGCTAACTTCAGCTTCAGTAGCGGAGCACGCAGACGGTCATCCTGACAAAAGATGGAAAAGGTTACAATCACGCACACCAGATGACACTCACGCCACACACTCCGTTAACAAACAATCTACAATTAGATAGAAGAACAGGCATATTATGTGCACACACAAACATACACATAAAATGTCAAACATTTTAGTGCATACACACATACCTGGATATTGAGGCTGAGTTTCTTTAGGCGTTTGAGCAGAGCCTCCTTGTTGCAGGGCACAAAGGCCTCGAGATGGGAGTAGACTGAAGAGCGCACTGCTGCCGGCTGCTCCTGGACCTGCAACTCAATACTGACCAACACACAGAGGAAGAGGGTTAGACATTGAGATAAACACTGACTAACACATACAGAGAGATGGTCAGGGGAGGAAAGAGGGTTTGTACTGTTGTAAAGAGCTCAGAGCAGAGACTCACTCCAGTAGGATGTTGTTCATGTCCAGCGTGAAGAACTTTTTCCTGCCCTCTTGATCAAACTGATGAGAAGCCTGTTTGTTGGAGAATAATTCAACTTCAGGGATTCTCTAAAACAAAATATAGTATGCTCAAATGGACACTGAAATGTAATGCAAATCAATCAATCGCCTGCCCTTTCACTCCTCTAAGCCTCACCTTGTCGTCTAAGCCTTTTTATTTTTWATTTTTTTTACTTCCTTCATTACAGTACCTCTCGCTCGCTCGCGGCCTCCTCTCCTCCCTGCCTCCACTCCTCTTCCTGATATTCCCCTCTTGCCCCTTCCCTTTACCCTCACCGTTCTGTCAGAGAGAGTTGGCACTTCTTTTCCCCTCATCATCTCCCTCAAAGAACATCACTGCTCTCTTGTTCCCACAGCAAACTCTACTTCTCACTCCTACTTGTGCCCCTGAGAGAATGCATGTGTTACTCCGGTCTCTTTATGGAAGGAAATATCAGAATGGTGACAATCACTTTTCGTTTTTAAAGAAAAAAAAATCTATGCATTCCATGTAATGTGCTTGAACGTTTTCAACGAGCAGCGAGGGCCTTTAGACCCTACAAATCAAATAAAGAAACTGACTGAAGACCTAAAATATCTCTAAATATGAAATATATCTGCAACTGGATTTGATTGAAGATGTCAGTCACTTACCACTCTGAGGTCCTCAATGCGCTTACTGAGAGGGGCAGACAGTCCATTAGGCAGAGGAGGAGGGGGCAGGAGACCTCCTTGTGCCCCCTGGACCCTACCCTGGACCCTACCCGGAGCACCGTTCTCCCCCTGCGCAGGGCTGGAGGGCTGAGGAGAGTCCAGCAYCCCAAAGTCRAGGTCGCCCATCATGTCCTGCAGCATGTCGTTGTTATTGGCTGAGCCCAYCAGTGACATCATGGCAGGGTCGTTGGCCAGYTCGGCCATGCTGATGTCGCTGGGTTTAGGGTGTGCGTTGAGCAGGGCACTGTTGGCATTGTMCTGGCCACGGGGCAGYCCSGGGTTCTTCTTGCGGTTCTCCTCCTTCTCCCGCGTGAAGCGGCGGAGCATGGCYGCCAGATTCAGAGAGTCCTTCATCAACTTCTTCCMRTTCTTCTTCTCTGGCCGGTGGACATTCAGGCCAGARGCTCTGAAAGATAACATAGGACCGTTGKGTTGCTACATGGAGCTTGTTACAAGCCATAGACATATAGCATAACTARGAAGCACACMYCTCAAGTCAAAGTCAGGCAATAAGTTCATACATCATATGAGCTTATACATCAGTTAACTTCKGAAGTGGCACAACAGATGTAGAACATTGCTCACCCRTGCTTTGGCATCCTGATCTTCCTGGGCTTTTTCTCATCCATGTTACTGCCATCTTGCTTTTTCATTCGCTTCTTTATCACACGCTCCTCACCATCTTTCAACTTCTACAGACAGGAGGAACAAAAACTGAGCTTGTCACATGATATAGAAATAGAGTTTAACACTGAATAACATTTGTTCATATATTGAAATGGTGTGTGTGTGTAACCCACCTTGAAGTCCTCTCCCTCTGACTCGGAAGCTGCTCTGAACTGCAGGGTGCCAGTGTTGATGTAGAACCCTCCCAGCTTAGTGTTGAGGGAGGCTGGCACCAGCTCATCATACTGAGGGGAAGAAAGTAGCTAAGGGATAATCAACAAGGGGCTATGTATTCTCTGGAAAATAATAAACAACATGGAAGGTGTGTTCGACTACACGCTAGTGGAGATGAACTAACCTTCCATGGAGTTGCATTATTTTCTGAGTTGATTTTCCCTTTTATACCATGGCTATAATTGAACAAATTTACAATTAGAAATTTGTTCAGCATCCACTGAAGTAGCTAGCAAGTTTACTTGATATAGTAGCTACAGTAGTTGCCTTGGTAACCAAACAAACAGCTTGCTATTATAAAAATCAAATTCAACAATGCCAATYCTGTTCTCAACTCAACTTTTGCTTTCAAATGCAGCTCAAACATAGAACATGTAAGAATGAACTGTAGCTATTGAATTCTACCGTGCTGATATGCCGTGCATTATAGGGAAATAATGCACGCTCTAGAATGCGCTTCAAGCCAATCAGGAAATACTATTCAACAATGCCATGGCATAACGGGTTACAAACAGCAGAGAAACTAATAAGTAAGTATGGGAGAGAGGAACGCAATGTGTTAATGAAAAAGGATCTATGATACAGAGGCTAGGGGTAAAGTGCAAATATGTTAAAGCATATGTTGATGCTTGTTTACATGAGTCTTAAGTCTGTTCACAAAGGAAGGATTCTGCAGTATATGAGCAGACAGAGGGTACTTACAGCCTCAGAGTTATCAATGAATGGGTCAGTCTCATCGTAGCCAAAACCAATGTCGATGAGATCCTGCACCCTGTCCTTACGCTTCTTTTTCCCTGTATTGGCCTGTGACTAGAGGAAACAAACAACTACAGTTGACTAGGTGAAAATATACAACGCAAATTAAACTAATTCAATCTATGTGTAGACCTATTTGTTTCCCCCACAAAGTAAAGGGACCTACATATTTGCTCTCAAATTTCTTGGCGAGCGCCTCTACTTCTCTTCTCTCCTTCTCGTTGTCTGCAAAGGGGTCGTTGGGGTCCAGGGCTGGCATCAGGTCTTTAGGAGGTCCTGGAGCAGAAGGCTTCTTCACCTTCAAGAGACAATCAGGCATGTCAGGAAATAAGAGTAGGTAAAATGGGTTCAACAGTGGATTCTTAGTAGCTTAAAATGTCATCTTAAAAGTTGTACCTCCAGCAGGATGGGAACTAGATGTGTCATTACCATATTATATGATTTATATAACGGTAACATAAACATTCATATCAAAATTAGATGAATATTATAGCCTACATTAAGTTGGCATGCTTACATCATATCTAAGAATACTGTAGCTACCGTTGGCCAACATCGCTCTTGTTGACAACAGCACCATAGCCTCGAGAGCTTACACTTCAAGCTGCCTACGCGTTCACCGGCCCAGCCTGCTGTTATCACTTGTAGCCTTGACTGATTTCACGTCTTTACCTGAGTAGATTGAACAAGTTCACTGTAGTTGAATTCAGCAGATCCCCGTTCGCTGGGTTCYGGCAAGGAGAGGTTCAAGCGCACTGTTACACGTTTTGTTTCCGCTGAATCCCCGTCACCGGCTTTCACGATACCGAATGGACTAGCACCAGTACCACCTCCTGGCCTGGTTGCTGCACTTCCACCCCCTCCATCTTCCCCCAAACTGATTTCGGCCTCATCTTCCCGGCGGCGTTTCTTTGAATCCGAAGGCGGTGCATTGTTGTTAAAGGAAGAGATTGTGACAAACGGTACTTTTCTCGGTTCGGCCATTTGATGCTGACCGTCACAGAGCCCCTCGGTACGAACACACAAGGGAGGACGAGACTTCACTGAACTAACGTTACTGTAGCTTGCTATCTAAAATTGGGAATGTTCGACAACTAACGTTAGCTAGCTAGATGGTAAACTATGTCAGGTAATAAAATGCCTTAAACCACACAGTTTTATCTTCTGAACTTCCCAGGTTAGCTCCGGGGTCTTTAAATCACGAGGAAGAGTAGTTTTAGTTGTTTCCATTAAATTGTTCGGTAGCTACCGCAAGTAGGCATCTGAAGTAGCCATCTTGACCATTATTATCATTATTCAGTGAGAGTAGTAACTGGGCGTGCGTACGAAATGAAAGCGGAAACAGAACAGTCAGGGAGCAGTCTTTGACCAATCATAGGGCGAGAACGCCCTTCAAGAACCGCCCACTTTGCATACTAGCGCGAATATGGAGAATCGATTGTTCCCTGACTCTGGCACGCGGGATGTTTTGACGAGGTTCCTTTTGAACACTTTTCCCTGGACTGAACGCACTAACAAACAACACAGGACTACCCTTCATTAGAAAATATGCATTGAAACCAACAATTTCTCCTGTTTTATATTTCTGTATGCATGATAAGCACGGGTCTTTATGTGCTCTAAAACGTTATGTCAAGGCCAGAGATAGTAAAAGCACAGATGTGGTATAAGATTTAAATATTTATTCACATAGGCAAATATGTACAGAATAAATGTGCAAAAAAAAACGACACCAATACATTGTACTAACAAAATAACAAACAGGAAAGAGATGAATGTATAATGAACAAACTTGCACTTTTGGTGAATTTTTGCATTTGACTGTCAGTTTGCCCAAATGACCCTTTTCTTCATATAGGCTATGCATTCTTAAGTACGGAATGATAACATCACAGAGAAACCCTGTTGTCCTTGGCCCATTTCTTCAGAATGTATTCCACCTGAGGATTCCCAGTGTGCTTCAGCAAGGGCAGCACTCCCTCAAAGCCTCCCTGTAAAATACACACAATTGAGCACATTATGGTAACATAAACACTCACATTGTTAGACTTCAGCAATGCAAAATACAGCCCATCATGTCAAAAAATGTGTAGGTCACTGAGCTGAGGACAGATTATTTTAACGCTATACAAAGTGGTGACATTCATGATCCTATATCAATCCAATAGATTGCTACGGTAGACATGGTACCTACCTGGGTTCTCTGCTGGCCAAAATTAGCTGAAATATACCCACACAGGCTCCCCTTTGCCCTCACAGTATTCAGGGTTGGGGTCCAATCTCTCCAAGACATCAAATGCCTTTGCTGAGTAGTAGAACTGGCCCATCTGTAGATGAGATGAGAGAAGAGTTACACATGGTGCAAATCAGTGGTGTAAAGTACTTAAGTAAAAACACTACTTAAGTAGTTTTTTGGGGTATTTTTGACTACTTTTACTTTACTACATTCCTAAAGAACATGATGTACTTTTTACTCCATACATTTTCTCTGACACCCAAAAGTACTCGTTACATTTTTAAATCATATACTTATCAATAGAACATCCCTGGTCATGCCTACTGCCTCTGATCTGGCGGACTCAATTGGAGTGTTGGAGTGTCTGTAAATAAATAAAAAATTAGAAAAAGTGTGCATCTGCTTTGCTTAATATTAGGAATTTGAAATTCTTTATACTTCTACTTTTACTACGTAAGTATTTTTTTACCAATTACATTTGATACTTAAGTATATTTCAAACATCAATATTCTATGTGGACACAAATATGTGTCAGGGTATTATGCTGTGCTTACCTTGACAGAGTTGAGGTAGATGAGCACATCCTCAAACTGCCTGAGCAGAAAGAAACAAGAAGCCATGCACTGTCTGCCAGGGAT
>NW_019942711.1:74644-99443 GCF_002910315.2 Salvelinus sp. IW2-2015 | reverse complement strand
CACTCCGGAGATGTGCTCCGACCAACAACTGTTCGTCATATGAGCGCAGGTAAAATAGATCATGCTGCAGGCAGCATAGAAAAGAAAAAAGACATGTTTAGAACTAATAAACGATTGCATGGTGCAAGAATGAATGCTATGATGGACACAGCTTTGTAGAACCAAAAGATACACAGCTTCTGCTCAACAAACTCGAATCATCGTGAACTGCAAACGATATTGTGCTTATCACCCTCACACCACTCAAGCAATGCATTCCGTCAAGAGTCGTTTACAATCGTGTCCGGTTGCGGCCACAACTAGACTTTGTTTCAAATGTACCAAGAAATAATCGTATTTGTATGCCTAGCAATCAACAAATATACATTGTTTAAAGAACCATTATATAAGTCTGTCACAAACGACATCTCCAATAAGCCCCTTACGGTGAACGACCTATGAACGAGAGGCTTGTAGAATTATGACTATTTCTAGTTTTTAGTTATCGTTCACCAGGGTCCTGCATGCTCTGGGCATTACTGACTCAAATGAACAAAATGAGTCGAAAGACTCATTCATTTGACTGAACGAGTCGAAAAGATCGGAGTCAGTAAAAAGAGCCGAAAGTCCCATCACTACACTAAACCAAAACACCTATATAACATAATTGTATGACGTTAAATTCACAAATGAGAGCTCACCTGAGCTTCTCATCCCAGACAAACTTCTTGCGAGGTCCCATCACTCTCTTCCCAGGCTTCTCCTCATCCTCCTCTTCTGACCCGTTCTTTTCCCCCTCTTCTGACTGCTGTCTGTAAATACACAACCCAGAGAGAATATTGGACGAGGAATGGAAAAATAGACAGCAAGGGACAAAAGGAGAGGTATGAGAGGAAATAAGAGGTGAACAGAATGCAGGAGAAGAAAGGAGAAGGCCTTACTTGGCCACTTTGGCGATGCAGTCCATGTTGTATCTGGCGATCTGCTCTGGCATCACGCTGCACACAGCCAGCTTCAGCTTCAGTAGTGGGGCATGCAGACGGTCGTCCTGTATGACAGAAGATGGAAAAGATTACAATCACGCACACCAGATGACACTCACGCCACACACTCCGTTAACAAACAATCTACAATTAGATAGAAGACAAGAACAGGCATATTATGTGCACACACAAACATACACATAAAATGTCAAACATTTTAGTGCATACATACACACCTGGATATTGAGGCTGAGTTTCTTTAGGCGTTTGAGCAGAGCCTCCTTGTTGCAGGGCACAAAGGCCTCGAGATGGGAGTAGACTGAAGAGCGCACTGCTGCCGGCTGCTCCTGGACCTGCAACTCAATACTGACCAACACACAGAGGAAGAGGGTTAGACATTAAGATAAACACTGACTAACACATGCAGAGAGATGGACAGGGGAGGAAAGACGGTTTGTTCTGTTGTAAAGAGCTCAGAGCAGAGACTCACTCCAGTAGGATGTTGTTCATGTCCAGCGTGAAGAACTTTTTCCTGCCCTCTTGATCAAAGTGATGAGAAGCCTGTTCGTTGGAGAATAATTCAATTTCAGACATTCTCTAAAAAAAATATATTATGCTCAAATGGACACTGAAATGTAATGCAAATCAATCAATCACCTGCCCTTTCACTCCTCTAAGCCTCACCTTGTCGTCTAAGCCTTTCTTTTTGATTCCCTTCGTTACAGTACCTCTCGCTCTTGGCCTCCTCTCCTCCCTGCCTCCACTACCTTTCTCTCCTCTTCCTGATATTCCCCTTGCCCTTCACCCTGACCGTTCTGTCAGAGAGTTGGCACTTGTTTTCCCCTCATCATCTCCCTCAAAGAACATCACTGCTCTCTTGTTGCCACAGCAACCTCTACTTCTCACTCCTACTTGTGCCCCTGAGAGAATGCATGTGTTACTCTGGTCTCTTTAAGGAAGGAAATATCAAAATGGTGACAATCATCACTTTTCGTTTTTTTTTGGGGGGGGGGGAATCTATGCACTCCGTGTAATGTGCTTGAACGTTTTCAACGAGCAGTGAGGGCCTTTAGACCCTACAAATAAAATAAAGAAACTGACTTAAGACCCAAAATATCTCGAAATATGAAATATATCTGCAGCTGGATTTGATTGAAGGTGTCAGTCACTTACCACTCGGAGGTCCTCAATACGCTTACTGAGAGGGGCAGGCAGTCCATTAGGCAGAGGAGGAGGGGGCAGGAGACCTCCTTGTGCCCCCTGGACCCTACCCTGGACCCTACCCGGAGCACCGTTCTCCCCCTGCGCAGGGCTGGAGGGCTGAGGAGAGTCCAGCAACCCAAAGTCCAGGTCGCCCATCATGTCCTGCAGCATGTCGTTGTTATTGGCTGAGCCCAGCAGTGACATCATGGCAGGGTCGTTGGCCAGGTCGGCCATGCTGATGTCGCTGGGTTTAGGGTGTGCGTTGAGCAGGGCACTGTTGGCATTGTGCTGGCCACGGGGCAGACCGGGGTTCTTCTTGCGGTTCTCCTCCTTCTCCCGCGTGAAGCGGCGGAGCATGGCAGCCAGATTCAGAGAGTCCTTCATCAACTTCTTCCGCTTCTTCTTCTCTGGCCGGTGGACATTCAGGCCAGATGCTCTGAAAGATAACATAGGACCGTTGCGTTGCTACATGGAGCTTGTTACAAGCCATAGACATATAGCATAACTACGAAGCACACTACTCAAGTCAAAGTCAGGCAATAAGTTCATACATCATATGAGCTTATACATCAGTTAACTTCCGAAGTGGCACAACAGATGTAGAACATTGCTCACCCTTGCTTTGGCATCCTGATCTTCCTGGGCTTTTTCTCATCCATGTTACTGCCATCTTGCTTTTTCATTCGCTTCTTTATCACACGCTCCTCACCATCTTTCAACTTCTACAGACAGGAGGAACAAAAACTGAGCTTGTCACATGATATAGAAATAGAGTTTAACACTGAATAACATTTGTTCATATATTGAAATGGTGTGTGTGTGTAACCCACCTTGAAGTCCTCTCCCTCTGACTCGGAAGCTGCTCTGAACTGCAGGGTGCCAGTGTTGATGTAGAACCCTCCCAGCTTAGTGTTGAGGGAGGCTGGCACCAGCTCATCATACTGAGGGGAAGAAAGTAGCTAAGGGATAATCAACAAGGGGCTATGTATTCTCTGGAAAATAATAAACAACATGGAAGGTGTGTTCGACTACACGCTAGCGGAGTGGAACTAACCTTCCATGGAGTTGCATTATTTTCCGAGTTGATTTTCCCTTTTATGGCTATAATTTAACAAATTTACAGTTAAAATTCCTTCAACACCCACTGAAGTAGCTAGCAAGTTTACTAGATATAGTAGCTACAGTAGTTGCCTTAGTAACCAAACAAACAGCTTGCTATTATGAAAATGAAATTCAACAATGCCAATAATGTTCTCAACTCAACTTTTGCAGCTCAAACATAGAACATGTAAGAATGAACTGTAGCTATTGAATTCTACTGTGCTGATATACCGGGCATTATAGGGAAATAATGCCCGCTCTAGAATGCCCGTCAAGCCAATCAGGAAAGACTATTCAACAATGCCATGGTATAACAGGTTACAAACAGCAGATAAACTAATAAGCAAGTATGGGGGAGAGGAATGCAATGTGTTAATGAAAAAGGATCTATGATACAGGAGCTAGGGGTAAAGTGCAAATATGTTAAAGCATATGTTGATGCTTGTTTACATGAGTCTGTTCACAAAGGAAGGATTCTGCAGTATATGAGCAGACAGAGGGTACATACAGCCTCAGAGTTATCAATGAATGGGTCAGTCTCATCGTAGCCAAAACCAATGTCGATGAGATCCTGCACCCTGTCCTTCCTCTTCTTTTTCCCTGTTTTGGCCTGTGACTAGAGGAAACAAACAATTACAGTTGACTAGGTGAAAATATACAATGCAAATGCAACAAAATCAATCTATTTGATCTATGTGTAGACCTATTTGTTTCCACCACAGAGTAAAGGGACCTACATATTTGCTCTCAAATTTCTTGGCGAGCGCCTCTACTTCTCTTCTCTCCTTCTCATTGTCTGCAAAGGGGTCGTTGGGGTCCAGGGCTGGCATCAGGCCTTTAGGAGGTCCTGGAGCAGGAGGCTTCTTCACCTTCAAGAGACAATCAGGCACGTCAGGAAATGAGAGTAGGTAAAATGGGTACAACTGTGGATTCTTAGTAGCTTAAAATGTAATCTTAAAAGTTGTACCTCCAGCAAGATGGGAAATAGGTGTCATTAGCATATTATATAATTTATAACGGTAATATAAACATTCATATGAAAATTAGAAGAACGTTATAGCCTACATGAAGATGGCATGCTTACATCATATCTAAGAATACTGTAGCTACCGTTGGCCAACATCGCTCTTGTTGACAACAGCACCATAGCCTCGAGAGCTTACACTTGAAGCTGCCTACGCGTTCACCGGCCCAACCTGCTGTGTTATCACTTGTAGCCTTGACTGATTTCACGTCTTTACCTGAGTAGATTGAACAAGTTCACTGTAGTTGAATTCAGCAGATCCCCGTTCGCTGGGTTCAGGCAAGGAGAGGTTCAAGCGCACTGTTACACGTTTTGTTTCCGCTGAATCCCCGTCACCGGCTTTCACGATACCGAATGGACTAGCACCAGTACCACCTCCTGGCCTGGTTGCTGCACTTCCACCTCCTCCATCTTCCCCCAAACTGATTTCGGCCTCATCTTCCCGGCGGCGTTTCTTGGATTCAGAAGGCGGTGCATTGTTGTTAAAAGAATAGATTGTGACAAACGGTACTTTTCTCGGTTCGGCCATTTGATGCTGACCGTCACAGAGCCCCTAGGTACGAACACACAAGGGAGGACGAGACTTCACTTTACTAACGTTACTGTAGCTTGCTATCTAAAATTGGGAATGTTCGACAACTAACGTTAGTTTACCATCTAGCTATATCAGGTAATAAAATGCCTTAACCCACACAGTGGTATCTTCTGCACCTCCCAGGTTAGCTCCGGGTCCTTTAAATCACGAGGAAGAGTAGTTTTAGTTGTTTCCATTAAATTGTTCGGTAGCTACCGCAAGGAGGCATCTGAAGTAGCCATCTTGACCATTATTATCATTATTCAGTGAGAGTAGTAACTGGGCGTGCGTATGAAAAGCGGAAACAGAAAAGTCAGGGAGCAGTCTTTGACCAATCATAGAGCGAGAACGCCCCTCAAGAACCGCCCACTTTGCATACTAGCGCGAATACGGAGAATTGATTGTTCCCTGACTCTGGCACGCGGGATGTTTAGACGATGTTCCTTGAACACTTTTATCTGGACTGAACGCACCGAAACACAGGACTACCGTTCATTAGAAAATATGCATTGAAACCAACAAATTCTAATGTTTTATATTTCTGTATATGCATGATAAGGACTGGTCTTTATGTGCTCTAAAACGTTATGTCAAGGCCAGAGATAATAAAAGCACAGATGTGGTATAAGATTTTAATATTTATTCACATAGGCAAATATGTACAGAATAAATGTGCAGAAAAACGACACCAATACAATGTACTAGCAAAATAACAAACAGGAAAGAGATGAATGAATAATGAACAAACTGGCACTTATGGTGAATTTTTGCATTTGACTGTCAGTTTGCCCAAAGGACCCTTTTCTTCATATAGGCTTTGCATTCTTAAGTAAGGAATGATAACATCACAGAGAAACCCTGTTGTCCTTGGCCCATTTCTTCAGAATCCTGATGATGTATTCCACCTGAGGATTCCCAGTGTTCCTCAGCAAGGGCAGCACTTCCCTCAAAGCCTCCCTGTAAAATACACACAATTGAGCACATTATGGTAACATAAAAACTCACATTGTTAGACTTCAGCAATGCAAAACACAGCATGTCAAAAAAATGTGTTAGGTCACTGAGCTGAGGACAGATTATTTCAACGCTATACAAAGTGGTGACATTCATGATCCTATATCAATCCAATAGATTGCTACGGTAGACATGGTACCTACCTGGGTTCTCTGCTTGCCAAAATTAGCTGAAAGATACCCACACAGGCTCCCCTTTTGCCCTCCCAGTACTCAGGGTTGGGGTCCAATCTCTCCAAGACATCAAATGCCTTTGCTGAGTAGTAGAACTGGCCCATCTGTAGATGAGAGAGAAGAGTTACACATGGTGCAAATCAGTGGTGTAAAGTACTTAAGTAGTTTTTTGGGGTATCTGTACTTTACTATTTATATTTTTGACTACTTTTACTTTACTACATTCCTAAAGAAAATTATGTACTTTTTACTCCATACATTTTCTCTGACACCCAAAAGTACTCGTTACATTTTGAATTCATATACTTATCAAGAGAACATTCGTTTGTAAATGATGTCGTGAATGTTGGAGTGTGCCCCTGGCTATCTGTAKATTWAAAAAATCTAGAAAAAGTGTCCATCTCCTTTGCTTAATATAAGGAATTTGAAATTCTTTATACATGTCTTTTTTTGATACGCAAGTCTTTTTTAGAAATTACATTTACTTTTAATACTTAAGTATATTTAAAACCAAATACTTCTAGACTTTTACTCAAGTATTTTACTGGGTGACTTTTACTTGAGTCATTTTCTATTAAGGCATCTTTACTTTAACTCAAGTATGACAATTGGGTACTTTTTCCATCACTGGTGCAAGTGCTCTCAGAATGAAATAACTTCTGTCCTGATGGGGAAATTAAACATTTAGGAAGTTGAGTGATTTTGGAATTAATAAAGGAGAGTAACCTTGTAGCAATCGTTTGCAATGAGCTGCAAGAGGCTGAAGGACTCTGCTGAGGTCTCCATCTTCATGTAGAGCTCCCAGGCCAGACGGGCCTTCTGGTTCATAATGTCTAAATAGGACAACAGGGTTCATTGACAACAATAGAACAACCACACAGTGTTATACCAGCAAATGTTTACATCGTTTAATGAGAAGGAGAACATACAGCAGCGTGCCAGCCAGCTCAGGTACACATAGTCACTCTTGTTCTTGTCATTCTGAATCAACAGGAAGATCTGGGAGACAAAGAGAAAGCACACACTTAACAGACAATAAAACACATATATCCGTATCAGTGAAAAAGTTAACAAAATGACATCAAACAATCCCAAAAGTCAAGGTTTTACCTCCTCTGCCTCCCTGTAGTTGCCAACAGCAGCTTTGGCCTGTGCATAGTTGAAGTTGAAGGCGTCATCGTTGTAGAAATAACTCTGTGAGCAATGAGAGTTCAGAGTATTTAGAATCCATTGAAGAATGATAATTATAGAACGTCAATATTCTATGTGGACACAAATGTGTGTCATGGTATTACGCTGTGCTTACCTTGACAGAGTTGAGGTAGATGAGCACATCCTCAAACTGCCTGAGCAGAAAGAAACAAGAAGCCATGCACTGTCTGCCAGGGATGGTGTCTAATACACAGGGAAAGGAATTGTTAAAGTAAGCACCAGTGTAAAAACGTATTTACCATTGAATTAGTGCAGTACAAAAATGTAATTCTAGTCAGTATTTTAAATACCTGGAGGAGCACTCACCACATTCGCTAGCTGAGCCACCAACCAGCTGGAAAAACTGCTGAGCAATCTTCAGATGATCTCTCTGTAATGGAAAAATAACATGATAATGTCACACAAACAAAATCAGGCGGGTATCAAGGCAGAACTATAGATATACTGTACATGAATCTATAGTTATATATACACTTTACAAAAATATAAAACGCAACAATTTCAAAGATTTTACTGAGTTACAGTTCATATAAGGAAATCAGTCAATTGCAATAAATACAGATATGCATCTGTGTCACAGGTACCTTCAAAAGAGGTTGGGGCATGGATCAGAAAACCAGTCATTATCTGGTGTGACCACTATTTGCCTCATGCAGCACAACACATCTCGTTCGCATAGAGTTGATCAGGCTGTTGATTGTGGCCTGTGGAATGTTCTCTCACTCATCTTCAATGGCTGTGTGAAGTTTCTGGATATTGGTGGGAACTGGAACACGCTGTCCTACACATTAATTCAGAGCATCCCAAACATGCTCAATGGGTCACATGTCTGGTGACTATGCAGGCCATGGTAGAACTGGGACATTTTCAGCTTCTAGGGATTGTGTACAGATACTTGCGACATGGGGCCGGGCATTATCATGCTGAAACATGAAGTGATGGAGGCTGATGAATTGTACAACATTGGGCCTCAGGATCTCGTCACGTTATCTCTGTGCATTCAAATTACCATCAATAAAATGCAATTGTGTTCGTCGTCCGTAGCTTATGCCTGTCCTTACCATAACCCCACCGCCACCATGGCGCACTCTGTTCACAACGTTGACATCAGCAAACCATTCGCCCACATGACGCCGTACACGTGGTCTGCAGTTGTGAGGCCAGTTGGATGTACTGCCGAATTCTCTAAAAACGACGTTGGCGGCGGTTTATGATAGAGAAATAAACATTCAATTCTCTGGCAACAACTCGTGGACATTTCTGCAGTCAGCATGCCAATTTCACGCTCCCTCAAAACTTGAGAAATCTGTGGCATTGTGTTGTGTGACAAAACAGCACGTTTTAGAGTGGCCTTTTATTGTTCCAAGCCCAAAGTGCACCTGTGTCATTGAGCATGCTGTTTAAATGAATCAGCTTCTTGATATGCCACACCTGTCAGGTAGATGGATTATCTTGGCAAAGGAGAAATGCTCACTAAGATGTAAACACATTTGTGCACAGAAAGCTCATGAAACAAGGGAACAACACTTTACATGTTGCGCTTATATTTTTGTTCAGTGTAGTAACTAACTGCATCTCTGGTACTCACCGACCCCATCTCCTGTCCGAGTGCAGCATTCACAACCCCCTTCAAGATGTACTCCTGAAAAAAAGGCAGGGAAAGGTTACAGCACATATGCACTTACCATACACCACAATCCATTGAGTTCATGGCTAGGGCTGCACTAACCCTGGCAAAGAGAGGAGGAGGATAGGGAAAGAGGGGGAGATGGCGAGAGAGAGCTGGCTGCACACACACACTTACTGTACGCTGATGTACATTAAGACTAACACTGCCCTGAACCTGAGAAAGAGAGAGAGAGAGAGAAAGGGGGAGGTTAATACACAACCGCCTACCACAAATGACTACCCTGCAAACGCAGAACTACACCGCAAACTACACTATCCTTGTAGAAGGAGGAAGAGGAAAAGGGAGAGCAGGGAAGAGAAGGTAAGATTACTGGACCCTAAAATAGCTGAGGGGCAGGAGACGAATGATAGGCGGGATGAAAAAATAAGGGAGGGAGTGAAATCTGGAAATGGTGAATGGAAATAGAGGAATGAACCTGTGGTGTGGTGGGTTCTAAGTCTTTGATGAGCTGGTAGGACTCCTGGACATCATCTGAGAAAAATAKAATTACTATCCATATACTAACAGTAAAAAAAACACACTTAGTTATCAATCAGTTATCGTTACATTGGCTAGTCAGTAATAAAGGTGGCAGCCCACCTTGTCTGAGGTAGTAGATGACCAGATTGAGACGAGCCTCAGTAATGACATCAATCAGTGCAGGCAGCACTTGCAAGGCCCCCTCCCCGCTACGAAACACCACCTGAACACCAGAGAAAGAATCAAAAAGGGTAATTTGCTTGCATGCTGCTACACACGTGAGGTGCAAAACTGCTATGTTCCCTAGGCTGATAAATCATGACTCTCACCAGGTTGTGTCGGATTAACTCCTTGGCAAACTCAAAGGAGCTGGAGGAGATATCTATCAGGTTTTTCAGCTCAGTCTGAGAGAAGGAAAATGTGATTTTTGTTGTTTAATACTACAATGTTGTACATTGCGGAGTCACTGACTGAAGCCTTACAAACATTAACAAAGCAACATTCAGACAAACAAGGTTTCATTTTGAGAATTATTTGCTCAGGACTCTCTTGTCAAGTTGCGTTACCTCTGCTGCTTTTCCGTTGTAGAGCCTGAAGTGGTTGCAGGCCTTGAGGTTGAGAGCAATGGTGGAGTCTGGGACGCTCTGCAGGTAAACAGCCAGCACCTCCTGGGACACATCGTAGTAGTCCAGCTTGTAGTAGCACAGAGCCACATACACATTCAGGGCCAGGAAGTCTCTGCAGCAGACACAGTATGAACAGCGCATGAGCTCCACCGACTCACAGTAGGTACAATGAATCGCTCTTTCCCACCCTCTCACCTGCATAAGCAGTCACTATCCTCCTCTCCAGTCTCCGTTATCTTCTCTCTGTCTCAACACAGGGAAACTATCACTCTCCCTCCCTCCACTCCCTCTCTAACTCCCCCTCTCATAGTCTGTGCCGCTACTCCCATATGTGTCAGGATTACATTTGGAGTGTTGCCCGGTGTCTCTGTCACTCTYTGGTGCATTCTGTTGCCTGTCACCTGTTCTGCAGCAGGATGCGTTTGTAGATGTCGATGGCCTCCTGGTAGTGGGAGCGCATGTAGTGGATGGAGGCTAGGCTGAGCTGATCCTCTGTCACATCCTCCAACTCCTGGTGGAAACCCATCAGCTGCTTCTCATCATTGAACTGGGAGAGAAAAAAAGAAATAGACCAGAAATAAAGGTATAATATAATTAATTATGTTATTTAAGTTGTTTGGTACCATAGCACTGAATGAATGAGTMAGKGATAAGGGRGAAAGCTGACCTTGTGAGCCAAATGGAACAGTAGTCGATTCTGCAGCTGGCATTTAGGGGCTGAAAGAGGTAGAGGAAGCACATAAGGTCAGGGAGAAAAGGTCTTTAATTTTCCATATCACCTTTTCTAATAAAGCAACAAAATGTGAGAATAGGGAACAAGGTGGATGAGGTACCCTTGCGTGAAGCCTCCTCTGCTTCTTTGTAAAGCCCCAGGAAGAAGAGAGTACAGGCCAGGTAGACCCACACATCCGGGCGGCAGTCTGGTTTGTCTGTCAGGGCCTTGTATTCCTGAGGAAGGAATAGACACATAGGTATTAGTTCATGTCTCACAAATCAAAAACAGGAAAATACTTTCACACATCCAAACCAATGTTACTGAATTCAATAAAGGTTTTCAAACCTCCATGGCTCTCTTGTAGTCACCAAGGTGGAAAGCACAGTAGGCCAACCACAGGTCTGCATCCTCCCCTCGCTCGCCAACATTGCGCTGAAACTGAGCAAATTGAACCATATTGATAGGATGAGCATCKTATTTCGCAGACAGTAATGTAAGCACTGCATTGTTCAAAGATATAACAGCTCTATAAACCTATATGTCACACTTCAGAAGGCATGCAGCCAGAATGGCATTTACCTCCAACAACGTAATGGCCCCCAGATAGTCTCTTTGAATTAGGAAGTCCTCCACAAGCGGTGACTTTTTTTCTTTTATCTTCTTATTTACTGGGATCTCCCCACCAACAGCTGCTGGCTTTAATCTGGACAGAATCTGAGAGAATGAATATGAAAATTATATAGAACTCCACAGCCGATGCTGTCCACAACAGAGCCAGCCATAATTACTAAGGGCCCATCCAACTAGTTACTTGTCTCAAACCTGTGGCTGGGCTGCAACCTTGTCTCAAAGCATTTCGTATTATTCTCTATGTAAATCAAAGACACTCCATTTAAATATATATGTTACGTATGAAATGGACAACCTCAAATTAATACATCACCCATTTCGTATGATATGTTACGAATTTGCTAAACATACACTATGTAACCATACAACCTAAGTAACCATACCAAACATAATATACTAATTTCAGTATCGCGGATTTAAGTGTACTGTTACGTATGTTACGGTCTAATCTATGAGACCAGGCTGGCGTGCTAGGTAACGTTAGATTTCTGCAACAACAAAAAATATAGAATCATCCAGCACGGAAATGTTTACAGACTTCTTCGTGTGGTAGCTAACCTAACGTTAATGCTAAATTGCATAGACTACTAAACAAAGGTTCAATAGCTAGCTAGCTAACAGTACGTTAATGTTAGCGAACGTTACGTTAGCGTAGCTGCATTCAGTAAAGCAAACACTTACCATGGCCAATGTAGTTAGTCGTCACGAAAGCACAGTAACAGCGCTCAGATAATCAGACAAGATACATGTTTTTCTAATCAAGAAATATATGCTAACCAGCTAGTGTAACAGATAGCTGTTGACAAGCATGGGAGCTCTTGTCGCCAAGCAACGTCCCCACCAGTCTTTGCCCCTCCCTAGCCTACTGGTTTATCACTGTGTTTAAAGGTGGAGTTGTAGAAAGTGAATTATAGACGCATGGCGAGTATGCCAAAAAACATGAAGGTTTTATACTGCTAACACTATTACACACGCTTGTCTTATAAATGGACATAAAGTCTCACATCCATTCATCATCACAGCAGATGAGGAATAGCAGATTTCTCAGTGGTTGAAAATTGTACCACTTATCCCAATATGATGTAACAGGGTGATTCTGCAGCTATGTCCTCGGGGTAATTTTGGAGGATTTTATCAATACATGTGTTTAAAAAATCTGGGGTGATTGTAGTGTGAACTTAACATATAAAGAATAAAAACATCCATAGTTTTGAGCTTCTACTATGTTTTTCTATGAGAAAACATGAATAATTACACATTATAAACTGGGTGGGTCAAGCCCTGAATGCTGATTGGCTGACAGCAGTGGTATATAAGACCCTATACCACATTCACCTTCATTTTTACTGCTCTAATTACGTTGGTAATCAGTTTATAATAGCAATAAGGTACCTCGGGGGTTTGTGGTATATTGGCCATATACCACATCCCCCATGCCTTATTGCTTAATTATATAATGTTATCTAGTAGAGAGAGTCAATTAAATAAAATCTTTATCAATATTTATTGTGAGTATGCCCTTTATATTTTCACAAAATCAGTGGTGTAAAGTACTTAAGTAGTACTTGAAAGTATTTTTACTTAAGTAATTTTTGGGGGTATCTGTACTTTACTATTTATATTTTTGACAACTTTTAATTTTACTTCACTACATCACTAAAGAAAACAATGTACTTTTTACTCCATACATTTTCCCTGATACCCAAAAGTACTCGTTACATTTCGAATGCTTAGCAGGACATGAAAATAGTCCAATTCACACATTTGTCAAGAGAACATCCCTGGTCATCCCTACTGCCTCGGATCTGGCACTCTAACACAAATGCTTCGTTGTTAAATTATGTCTTAGTGTTGGAGTTGTACCTCTTACTTTTACTTGAGTCATTTTACTTTGAGTCATTTAAAAAAAACGTTTACTCAAGTATAATAATTGGGTACTTTTTTCACCACTGCACAAAATACACCTGTCCTTTGGTAGTGGTGTCATTTCTGCCACTGAGGGCAAAATTCCTCATAAATAAAGTTTGGTCAAGAGAATGTTAATTTAGTTACCATGGAAACATATTGGAACACTGAAGCATATGGCTGCAGTGGACAGTTGTTCCAGGTGTGCTGTCCAGAAGTTGAAGAAAACTCAAGGTAAATATTGCTGGTGTAGAGAATATTTTTTATTATCAGTCATTTCCGAACAGGCCATAATTTCTTTAATTTGTGGTAGAATTGAGATTTTTTACATTTATTTTGTGTAAACTATATGCTAACTCTAACACTAGCCAAAGCATGCTAAGCAGTCTGTCATTTATCTCCAAAAACTGTAGAAGTGTCATTTCCATCCCAGTCATGTCCATCACAAACTTACAATAGCTCGCGAAAGTGTCCACCCACCTTGGCATTTTCCCTATTTTGTTGCCTTACAACCTGAATTAAAAATATATTTTTTTTTGGGGGGGGGTTGTATCATTTGATTTACACAACATGCCTACCACTTTGAAGATGCAAAATATTTTTTGTGGAACAAACAAGAAATAAGACATAAAAACAGAACTTGAGCATGCATCACTATTCACCCTCCCCCAAAGTCAATACTTTGTAGAGCCACCTTTTGCAGCAATTACAGCTGCAAGTCGCTTAGGGTATGTCTCAATAAGCTTGGCACATCTAGCCACTGGGATTTTTGCCCATTCTTCAAGGCAAAACTGGTCCAGCTCCTTCAAGTTGTATGGGTTCCACTGGTATACAGCTATCTTTAAGTCATACCACAGATTCTCAATTGGATTGAGGTCTGGGCTTCGACTAGGCCATTCCAAGACATTTAAATGTTTCACCTTAAACCACTTGAGTGTTGCTTTAGCAGTATGCTTAGGGTCATTGTTCTGCTGGAAGGTGAACCTCACACAGGTTTCCCTCAAGAATTTCTCTGTATTTAGCACCATCCATCATTCCTTCAATTCTGACCAGTTTCCCAGTCCCTGCCGATGAAAAACATCCCCACAGCATGGTGTTCTCGGAGGGATGAGAGGTGTTGGGTTTGCGCCAGACATAGCATTTCCTTGAATGCCAAAAAGCTAAATTTTAGTATCTTCCATATGTTTAAGTACACCTTAAGTACACCTGTGTGCAATCTAACTAATTGTGACTTCTGAAGGTAATTGGTTGCACCATATTTTATTTAGGGGCTTCATAGCAAAGGGGGTGATTACATATGCACGCAGTACTTTTCRGTTTGTAATTCTGTATGTTTGAAAAAAAAGTAACTTTCATTTCACAAATTTGGACTATTTGGTGTGTCCATTACATGAAATCCAAATAAAAATCTATTTAAATTACAGCTTATAATGTAACCATAGGAACGCTAAGGGGGATGAATACTTTGCAAGGCACTAACTGTGGTTGAAATGACTGAAAGTCTTGGAATTGACAAACATGTTAGTTTTATTTATTTTTTACTTTAGTTTTTTAATCATGTTTCAAATTCATTTAATCTAGAAATTGCTCCAAGGTGTGCAAAAGTTGAGAACTTGTATTCCTTTGTTTTTAGAAGATGCCACATGAAACACAGCCATAGAAACAAAATAAGATCCTACACAACCAGGAACATCTGCAAAAATAGTGAAAGACGCTGAAAGAAAGGGAAATCTGAGCTTACAAAACGAGCAAAGCGGCAAGAGAAAGCAATGGAAATGCAACCAACAGAACAGACGTTCAAGACAAGTTGCAATGGAAACCTACCCATCAGGCCTTAGTCACCAGATGACTTGCAGCCAGAGGGCAGCATACATGCCCCTAACTTACCTGCCCCTGACGCACATCCTGAAACCCCTTCATCGTCTGAAACAGCAATGAGAAGTAAAATACTTGCTGGAAGGACAACGTTTGGAAGAGGTCACTCAAACAGATCTTTGAATGACAAATGTKACACTTGATAAAGCTTTACTGAAAGCTGAGAAATACAAAAAAAGGTATGATAAACTGATAAAGAAAATGGAGAGACAAGAACCCCAAATATGGGAACTCTGAAGAACTTGAAGGTTTGTTTCAAAATGCCATTATTGCAGAGTTAAAGCAATAGTATCAAAACATGCGCAGTGCCAAGGACAAAGTGGCTTCAAAATTGCTCAGAGGCAACATCGTGAAAAAGTATGGCCTGGTCAAGGCTGCAAACAGAGAATTTGGATTTTCAGCAAAAGCAATGAGGGCAAATTAACAGGCCAACAAGTCTTCAATACTCCAGGAAAAAAGCAATGTAACAGAATTAGAACAGCTACAGAKGAGATAATCACTAGATTCTATGAACGGGATAACAGTAGAGCAACATGGAAAGAGGAATGAAAAACCAGCAGAAGCACTTCTTGAATGGCACAATTCAGAACCTTAATCATTTTAAGAAGGAATATTCAGAGATTACAATGTCCTATGAACTCTGCAAAACAATTCCTTTTGGATTGTCAAGCCAACAGTCCATGATAGGGACACGTCTCTGCWAAACCCACACCAACCTCCAGTTCATGGTGGAAAAACAATAAAGTGATCAGCTGCAGCTTGAGTCTGTGCTGTGAGAACCTGAAGAGTGCATGTACAGAGTGCTCCCTTTGCCAACCAAGAGCTTAAAACATATGCATTTGATGCTGGTGAGAAGACATGGTGGTTTGAGTGGAAAATCAAAGCTGGAGAGAAAAGACAGATGGAAACATGGAGGTCCCTGTACATTTGACAGTAAAATAAAAGGTGGTACACTAGACTACTGGAGAAGTTGGGGGTAACACGTATACAACATTTGACACCAATACTCCAGATAATTTAAAGACAAAATTGCAGAAAGATCGTGCATATTGACTGCGGAGAACTAGCTGTGTAAATTCAATGAAATCCAGGCAATTCACTTCGGCGATTCTGCGTCACCCTCCGCAATCTGGGCCCATCTCTAAAAAACACTGACCTACTTCCTTGAGCACAGACCATTTAAAAAAAATACATCTCCACCTCACCCATATGATGTACATGAGTATGACTTGTTTTAGATCGGGAAATCAAAGTTCAAATGTTTGGCGGAAACATCTTATTTTTCATTCATGTTTTCAGCTATCATAAGGTCAAGTTTATACATTCAGGCATCATGTTGAGTTATGAGAACCTTAAACCACTTGATACATACAAGTTCATGTACAAATGTATAAGTAGTGTTAAATTGTATTATTTAATTTGCAACTAAAATTGATGTCTAATGACACGATGGAAATTACATTTGTCTATAGGTGTCTGAGAAAAAAATAAATTCCTGAATAGTACAATCACAGCTATTATGAGATATTATTTCTAGACAAATCATAGACAACTGGTAAAATGGTGTTTCAGTAAGTTTTAATTTCTGAAAGCTTGCAGGGCAGAATCACCCAACAGTGTAATTAAAGAGCTTTACCCCTTTTGTCAGCATTAAGAGGGCTCAACGTAAGGCAACAGTGTAATTAAATGTTAGTAAGTTCTTTCAATGTGAAATGTAAGCATAACAGTTGTGTTAATATTCATGTAATATTGCTGTTAAGGTCACTTGCCTACTACACTGTAGTGTTTAAATTGTCAGGGGTCAGTTTGTACAACAAAAAAGCTACTTATTGTACTGTCAAACATCAGGCCACTATTAGGACCAAGCAGCAGTCTCCCCATCCCATTCAGAGGCCTGGGCAGTAGGGGCAGCTGACCAATCCTCAGTGGCTGGCTGGGCACTCCAGTCCTCTGCAAGAGAGAAAACATTGAAGAGGTGCAAATACATGACCAACAATCATAAATTTCAGTTTATTTGAGTAGGTTAAACAACCAACCCGACTGATGACAATTATGGTACATCAATTAGAGGGAGGCCGATGTTACGCTCACAACACTCACCAGTGAACCCCTCAGCAGCTGGCTTGGCAGGAGCAGCAGCTGAAAGACAAGCGGAAACTCAATTAGGATTACACCTAAACATGAGACCTTTCAGACAAACACATTTGATAGGTCCTGAAGTACCAAGAGTCATTTACATCCAACTCAAAATTATCTGTAGAAAATGCTGCCAAGTGCATCAGTCAAGAAACTAAAACCAAGTCTCAGCATCGTGGAACCAGAAACCACATCTTCACTTTCCTTACCCGCAGACAACTGCTGGAAGGGCACAGCCATTCCCTCAGACCAGTCAGCCACCTCAGGCTGGGTGAACTCAGCTGCTGGAGCAGTCCACTCTCCCTGGAACTCCTCCTTTCCAACAGCTTTCTCAGCCTGTTCCTCCTTCTCAATCTGCCAGTGAAAACAATGAGCGGCAGGCTAAGTAGGCGAACAGAACATTCAAGATCCATTACTGTTGAGAAGGTAAACATGCCCTAGCAGTAAATTTGGTATATAATGGTTTAAGTGTGTCGAAAAGGCCTGCTTCTTACCTCAGGAGATCAGGCATGACCTCCCAGGGGTGCTCCCTGGAGATGGTGCCCCTCATCCTCAGCACCTCCCTGGACAGCATCCACCACATCAGACCCACAGAGTGGTGACCCTGGAGCACAGATCAAACCATGACCACCTACACCAATGAGACTAGAACATTTGTCTTTTACAGAAACATGTAGCAAGGCCTATACCCAAGTCCCCCTCCCTCTTACACACGGATGGAGCAAGGGGAGAAAAGAGGCACTGCGTTTCTGTAGCACACATCCTACACCCAGCACCGCACTGACAGGACTGTGCCGGGCTCTAACGGTGTGCAAGACAAACATCAACCAGGAAACTCATGTAGGTTTTAAGTGTATGAGTGCAAAGCAGTCTAACCTTGTAGTTGCAGGGGATGGCGATGTCGACATGTCTGAGTGGGGAGTCAGTGTTGCACAGGGCAATGGTGGGGATGTTGACTTAAGAGGCTTCAGTCAGGGGCTGGTGGTCGGCACGAGGGTCCGTTACGATGAGGCGGGGCCCCCGGGGATGAAACGACCGTGGAAGATGGTGGCACCAGTGGCCGAGGCAAACTTCAGCACAGCTCTACAAAAATGTATATGAAAGGCTATTAGCGACCTAGCTGCAGACAGCATGTGTTACACCCATCACTGCCCTTGGAATCTAAAGGCAAGTGGCACTAGACTGCATGCAGAATTGATGTGGCTCAGGTCACTATCAAACGAAAATCATTGTGCGGAAGCCCTACCGATGTGGCAACCAGTCAGGATGCTCTCGATGTAACACTGCCTGGTACGGCAACTGCTCGGCCTCCGACCGCAAGGCACCACAGAGGGTAGTGCGTAAGGCCCAGTATATCATTGGGGCCAAGCTTCCTGCCATCCAGGATCTCTATACCAGGTGGTGTCAGAGGAAGACTCTAAAACTTGTCAAAAGACTCCACCCACCCCAGTCAGACTGCTCTCTACTGCATGACAAGCGGTACCGGAGCACCATGTCTAGGACAAAAGGGCTTCTCAATAGCTTTTTACCCCCAAGCCATAAGACTCCTGAACAGGTGATCAAATGGCTACCCGGACTACTTGCAACCCAACCCCCCCACCACCCCCTCTTTTACACTGCTGCTACTCTGTTTATCATATATGCAGTCAATTTAACCATAACTACATACTACCTCAATTACCCAGACTAAACGGTGCCCCTGCACATTGGCTACCCGGACTATCTGCATTATGTCCCGCCACCCACCAACCGTCTTTTACATGACTGTTTATCATAAACTCATCAAAAAATAAATAAACATCAATTTTTCAGGATCCGGTCTTTCAAAGATAATTCATAAAAATCCAAATAACTTCACACTTCTTCATTGTAAAGGGTTTAAAGCCAGTTTCCCATGCTTGTTCAATGAACCATAAACAATTAATGAACATGCACCCGTGGAACAGTCATTAAGACACTAAAAGCTTACAGACGGTAGACAATTAAGGTCAGTTATGAAAACTAGGACACTAGAGGCCTTTCTACTGACTGAAAAACTCCAAGAAAGATGCCCAGGGTCCCTGCTCATCTGCGTGAACATGCTTCAGGGAGGCATGAGGACTGCAGATGTGACCAGGGAAATAAATTGCAATGTCCGTACTGTGAGACACCTAAGACAGCTGATTGTCCTCGCATTGGCAGAGCAAGTGTAACAAAACCAGCAGTCTTGTCTCACCAGGGGTGATGGTCGAATTCCCATTTATCGTCGAAGGGTTGAGTTACACTGAGGCCTGTACTCTGGAGCGYGATCGATTGAGGTGGAGGGTCCGTCATGGTCTGGGGCTGTGCGTTACAGGGAAGATATCCTCCTCCCTCATGTGGTACCCTTCCTACAGGCTCATCCTGACATGACCCTCCAGCATGACAATGCCACCAGCCATACTGCTCGTTCTGTGCGTGATTTCCTGCAAGACAGGAATGTCAGTGTTCTGCCATGGCCAGCGAAGAGCCCGGATCTCAATCCCATTGAGCACGTCTGGAACCTGTTGGATCGMWGGTTGAGGGCTCAGAAATGTCCAAACTTGCAGGTACCTTGGTGAAGACTGGGGTAACATCTCACAGCAAGAACTGGCAAATCTGGTGCAGTCCATGAGGAGATGCACTGCAGTACTTAATGCAACTGGTGGCCACACGAGATACTGACTTACTTTTGATCCCCCCTTGTGCAGGGACACATTATTACATTAAATTTAGTCACAGGTCTGTGGAACTTATTCAGTTTATGTCTGAGTTGTTGAATCTTGTTATGTTCATACAAATATTTACACGTTAAGTTTGCTGAAAATAAACAGGTGCCAGAGAGGACATTTCTTTTTTTGCTGAGTTTATATGTATAGTCACTTTAACCATACCTACATACTACCTCAATTACCCCGACTAACCTGTGTCTGTATATAGCCTCGCTACTGTTATTATTCACGGTTGTTTTTTTATTTCCTTAACTTACCCATTGTTCACCTATTGTTTTACTCAAATTACACTGTTGGTTAGGGCCTCTAAGTAAGCATTTCACTGTAAGGTCTACACCGGTTGTATTCGGTGCACATGKCAAACTTGTTTGATTTTTTAACAAAAACCGAGCCCAATCCCTCTAGCAAACTTTTGACACCTGCACACCGACATCAGTGCAAGGCTTTGTGTGCACGCATGCAGCCATATCTATACAGAAACATGTTTAATTGATGGGTAAACACACATGGCAAGTATCCAGTTACACTCATTATTCACCGTGTCCACTACGCTGCCAGTTAGAGCTGTACCTGTCCAGTGTTCCTGGAGGAGATGACAGACGTCAGCTGGGTTCGATGGCAACAATGGCACGGGCTGCCAGCAGTAGCTTCTCCCAGGTCTTCCTCAGGTTGATGATGTACACACCTGAGGACAAGGGGCAGTCAGTACACCCAGATCTGTGTCCAGTTTACCCTGCCCAAATGTGCTCCATCTAGTGAGAGAAACAATCAGTGGTCAACTATAGTTCTGTGAGCTGAAGGGGACAGAAGCATTTGTTGTTACAGCCCAGCATTGAAACATCCATTTCAACTATTCATCAAGACCTTGAATATCAATCAAATGTATTTATAAAGCCCTTTATACATCAGGCAATGTCACAAAGTGCTATACAGAAAACCAGAACAAAACTCAAATCAGGCATGCTTATGCCAGAACAGCAGCCTGCATAAACAGTATCCCTCCACAACCTGGGTGGGTTGACTACTGGCTTATACCACTACAAGTAGTTTTGTTCCACTGAGTGTTTTGGGCGTTAAGGACTGCCAAACACTCACCATCACGCTTCCTCTTGTAGGTGTAGTGTTCCATCTGAAAGTCCATGTTAGTTCCTCCCAGARGGGTTCCTGCAGCCAGGAACTTCAGCACATCCTCCTCCTTCATTTGAAGGACATCTAGATTTCCGGACATCGTGACAACTATCCCTGCCTTGAGTACGAAAAAAAAAATCAAAAGTTCATATATATATTTTTTTTAAGTATTCAACAATTATTCCAGGCCCAGACATTGTAGTTGATAGGGCCATCTACGCGTATTGCCTAGAATTAAATGGCCTGTCTAGTGTACTTGGCAGGACACCGTACGTTAATAAACAGCATGTCAGGCACGTGTCTACTCGACATGTTAGTGTTAACTTTCAAGTCACATAAAGCATTCAAATTCAAACATCTAAATAGACTAATGTGAAACATTCTGCACATAGTCACTGATTACTTCGTCTATTTAAGTGACGTTTGACATTAAAAAGCATGAAATGTAACTTACACCGCACCACGAAACAACGCGAAACCTGTACCACGACCAAAGAGGAAGACGAGAGGAAATTACGCCAAATATATACTCACGTTTCAAAGCACATGATTGGTTGTTTCGCTGACTGGAACTACAACTGTCTACTTGGATATTTCATCCCCTAGATGGCGCAAACACTCAAGCGCACTAGCAGCACAGAGTAGCAGCGTATGGGTTGGGTGAAACCGGTAACTAGAGGTCGGACGAGGAGCCCATATTAAGACAATGCGATGGAAAGACCATATTAAGACAATGGGGAGACGTTGACTTCCAGGTTAGAGTGGCCTGTGTTGCAACTTTATTTGCTAGAGATACGGAGTTCCAGGTGAAGGTATCACAATATGTACATAGTGATTTTGCAATATGTTTTAGAATGTATTTTTGTTCATAAGAGAAGATAAATTGCAAAAATGCCAACTTGTCTCAGATACAAAGATAGAATGGGTGCTAGACAAGATGGCTTGGACCTCTTGGGTTGGGTGCTGGAAAAAATCATTGCAATGTTTTGACCAATGTCAAGGTCGTGGGGTAATTACAGGTGGAGGGTATGACATGTTATTGCAGGAAGTGGGGTTATGTGACTGAGTGAATAAAAATAACAAACTTTTATGACTTATTGAATAGGCCACTTAAAAAATTGATAATTAAGTTAATATGTAGACTGGGGTGTTCTCAAAGTCCTTTCAGTGGCTCAATCTTAATATATTTGCGGTGCATCTATTTATTTTATTTAACCTTTATATAACCAGGAAAAGCCCACTGAGACCCAGTCTCTTTTTCAATGAAAACCTGGCCAAGAAGGCAGCAACAATCAATACATTACATAATTAAAACATACAACAATACAATATCAAATCAAATCAAATGTATTTATATAGCCCTTCTTACATCAGCTGATATCTCAAAGTGCTGTACAGAAACCCAGCCTAAAACCCCAAACAGCAAGCAATGCAGGGGTAGAAGCACGGTGGCTAGGAAAAACTCCCTAGAAAGGCCAAAACCTAGGAAGAAACCTAGAGAGGAACCAGGCTATGAGGGGTGGCCAGTCCTCTTCTGGCTGTGCCGGGTGGAGATTATAACAGAACACGGCCAAGATGTTCAAATGTTCATAAATGACCAGCATGGTCAAATAATAATAATCACAGTAGTGATCCAGTCTAAAAAAAAAAGCATTTACACTCCTCTGTAACAGAGTCTCCCATCAATATTTTAAATTAATTCAGTGGCACTAACATATCTAGATGAAGCATGGATTTCAGATTATTCCATGCGTCTGGTGCACAAGAAAAGGCAGTCTTGCCTAATACTGTGTCTGTCATGCATCCCTTTACACCTCTTTTTCTCCCTTTTCTCTTCCCTTTCTCTCTCCACACTCTGTGAAACAACAGAAAGTGACATGACATTAGTGCCTTGGGGAACCTTTCCACCACTGCAACCCATGRGTCCTCAGAAGGAAATGAAATGACACATGACATACTGAATCCTGGCTGAGGCGGTGGGTAGGGGGTCACTGTGAGAGAGACAGGCTGACACGCAGGCAGCTCAGCTTAGTCCAGACACATGTTCCAGCAATGCCCTACTTATATGGCCCATAAATCACATGACAGTTGGTCTCAGAGCGTTAATAACTACACCTACAACCCAACATTGCCCTCGTTATTCAAAGAGGTAATATGAAAAMCCCACACAGTACTTYYGAGCAGTGGAMGTTTCTAGTACATGGGTCATTCTCAGTTCCAACATTAGTACGGCAATACCGGAGGTAGGTTTAATTTTAATTTCACCTTATACACAGCCATTATACCTACCAACAGTAATAGCAGTGCATGATGATAATATGCTTATCACAGAGCTGTCAGACATAAGACTGGGAGAAGGGGGCAGGGTTGTGACATCAAATGTATAGTTAATGATAAGGAGAGTGAAAGGCAAGAGTCAATCAAAAGTAAGGCATTAGGCTATACTGATCTGAACCAGTTTGCTTCTTGGCTATTTCTGTATTTGATTATTTTTTCATCTAGAAACCTTGTACAATAAAACCATGTTATTAGCTAAGTATGCCATATTTAATATGTTATTAGCTAAGTATACCATATTTCATATGTTATTAGCTAAGTATGAGTCATATTTAATTGTTTGTGCATTACATGTCTGACTCATTATGTAAAACAAACTGTTAACCTATTGGAAACTTGTTGAACTTTGTGGTTCTTTTTTTTATCTTAATGACATGACACCCAGTTCCAACCTAATCAACTATTCTCATCAGAAACCTTATATCAAGGACTGCAGTGATAGCATGTGTCACGGTGGCCTTTGCTTTCAGAATTAGATAGGGAACACTGACATATGAAGTGAGTTTGACACAGATTAGGAGTTTATTGAGGTCGTAGACTTGTGTGTAAACTTGCTGTGGAGAATACATAGGTGGTTGCTKCTCAAAGTCCCCAGGACATTCACAAAGCAAATGCCTTCTTTAACGAATAATAGCAGACTCATGTATTCTTATATAATTTTATACATTTTCTTTAAAAAAAAWGTCAAATGTTATCTTCAACACAACAGCATAATTATTCACCATTACAATAAACAGTAATAAATTATATCAAATATGAAAACATGAACAATTATAATACCCTTTTAAGGCCAATCAACTGTACAGCTCAAATGGACAGCAAGCAAAGCTTATTATATGTTACAACATCTCTACCAGAATAATATCTTAGAACAGTGGCAATAGTTTGGCACAAAGGGAAGGCAGGCAGACTCACTGCGGCATGAGACAGTCCAGGGTCTGTCTCTTATACACATCTGCAGACTCACTGCGGCATGAGACAGTCCAGGGTTTTAGATTACGGAAGTGGTTAAAGTGCATTTCCAGCTAAGGAGAGACAGAACGTGTCTCCTTCCTGAGCGGTATGATGGCTGCGTGTTCCCATGGTATTTATACTTGTGTACTATTGTTTTACAGATGAACTGGTACCTTCAGGCGTTTGGAAATTGCTCCCAAGGATGAACCAGACTTGTGGAGGTCTACAATTTTTTTTTTGAGTTTTTTTTCTTTTGATTTTCCCATGATGTCAAGCAAAGAGGCACTGAGTTTGAAGGTAGGCCTTGAAATACATCCACAGGTACACCTCCAATTGACTGAAATTATGGTAA
>NW_019942711.1:26054-70733 GCF_002910315.2 Salvelinus sp. IW2-2015 | reverse complement strand
TCAGCATGTTAAGCAATTAGTGTTCTTTACCTTCAATTTAAAGACAAGCAGATACAAGTTGTGCTAAAGTCTAGAGAAAACAGTACAGTTGAAGTCAGATGTTTACATACACTTTAGTCAAATACATTTTAACTCAGTTTTTCACAATTCCTGACATTTAATCCTAAGTAAAAAATCCCTGTCTTAGGTCAGTTAGGATCACAACTTTATTTTAAGAATGTGAAATGTCAGAATAATAGTAGAGAGAATGATTTATTTCACCTTTTATTTCTTTCATCACATTCCAGTGGGTCAAAGTTTACATACACTCAATTAGTATTTGTAGCATTTCCTTTAAATTGTTTAACTTGGGTCAAATGTTTCAGGTAGCCTTCCACATGCTTCCCACAATAAGTTGGTGTGAATTTTGCCCATTCCTCCTGACAGAGCTGGTGTAACTGAGTCAGATTTGTAGGCCTCGTTGCTCGCACATGCTTTTTCAGTCTACCCACAAATGTTCTATAGGATTGAGGTCAGGGCTTTGTGATGGCCACTCCAATACCTTGACTTTGTTCTTAAGCCATTTTGCCACAACTTTGGAAGTATGCTTGGGGTCATTGTCCATTTGGAAGACCATTTGCGACCAGGCTTTAACTCCTGACTGATGTCTTGAGATACTGCTTCAATATATCACAATCATTTTCCTGCCTCATAATGCCATCTATTTTGTGAAGTGCACCAGTCCCTCCTGCAGCAAAGCACCCCCACAACATGATGCTACCACCCCCGTGCTTCATGGTTGGGATGGTGTTTTTCGGCTTGCAAGCCTCCCACTTTTCCTCAAACAGTTCTATTTTTGTTTCATCAAACCAGAGACATTTCTCCAAAAAGTACGATCTTTGTCCCCATGTGCAGTGCAAACCATAGTCAGGCTTTTTATGGCAGTTTTGGAGCAGTGGCTTCTTCCTTGCTGAGGGCCTTTCAGGTTATGTTGATATAGGACTCATTTTACTGTTGGATATAGTTACTTTTGTACCTGTTTCCTCCTTGCATCTCTCAAGGTTCTTTACTGTTGTTCTGGATTGATTTGCACTTTTCGCACCAAAGTACGTTCATCTCTAGGAGACAGAACGTGTCTCCTTCCTGAGCGGTATGATGGCTGCGTGTTCCCATGGTATTTATACTTGTGACTATTGTTTGTACAGATGAACTGGTACCTTCAGGCGTTTGGAAATTGCTCCCAAGGATGAACCAGACTTGTGGAGGTCTACAATTTTTTTTCTGAGTTTTTTTCTTTTGATTTTCCCATGATGTCAAGCAAAGAGGCACTGAGTTTGAAGGTAGGCCTTGAAATACATCCACAGGTACACCTCCAATTGACTGAAATTATGTCAATTAGCCTATCAGAAGCTTCTAAAGCCATGACATTTTCTGGAATTTCCAAGCTGTTTAAAGGCACAGTCAAGTTAGTGTATATAAACTTCTGACCCACTGGAATTGTGATACAGTGAATTACAAGTAAATAATCTGTCTGTAAACAATTGTTGGAAAGATTACTTGTGTCATGCACAAAGTAGATGTCCTAACCGACTTGCCAAAACTATAGTTTGTTAACAAGACATTTGTGATTGGTTAAAAAACGAGTTTTAATGACTCCAACCTAAGTGTATGTAAAATTCCGACTTCAACTGTACCTGACATTGTAGAATTCTACAGTGGGATATATATCTAAAGCCTGGAGTACTTAAACAGTCAAGTTTGGCTGGGAGTCCAGTGGCTAGTTAGAGACCAACAATATTATACGACTTATAGTGCAATATAGAATTTTGAAAGTAGCCCAGTAGAATAAATAAATTAAAGTCTTGTTTGGTGTAGCCTCACATACAATGAAGACAGACAATATTGTGCAATGCAAAACTATTGCAATCCATTCAAATATACAGACATTTAATAAAACTACTAGTCCCCATCTTTCTGTCAAAATATGGATACCAGTCCTTGAGGTATCATATCTTTGCAATGTGTTAATAATGTTATGGCAGAATACTGTATGTCAGTGAAGAAGTCCATTGGCACACTCTCACAACTAGGCAGTCTTAAGACACAAACACAGCAGGTCTTCCAGGGCACTCCTCACTGTCTGGTTTTCTCGGTGACTTGACTTTCACTTTCTTCCTCGGTCCACACACGTTCCTCATTTCATTCTCTCTCTTCAGGACTTGTCATCCCTTCTCTTGTCATCCCTCCTTTTTGTCATCCCTCCTCAGGACTTGAGCCCCATGCGGGCCATCAGCTGTTCATACACCGTCCATGCCATGGCAGCAATCATGGTCCTCCTCAGAGAACGTGGCACCCCACCCCGGAAGAACCCTGAAACCCGTGCTCCTGAGAGAAAGAATGGCACATGTCAACTACTATTAATCAACCCATATGTTTTATTACACAGTGGACACTGTGTGCAGGCTAGAGATCAGTAATAAAACACATAGACAACAGTTTAGCCTGACCCACATACGAACAACGTCAGTATATTATAACAGTGCTATTGCCCTAAGCATAGTGACAACGCTGTATTCAATAAAATACCCAGAGAGATAGTTACATTGTAAATGTATCGCACAGCATCTGCAGTCCTCCTGTACAGATGTGGGCTGACTTGACGTGGGTTTTGACCACGTCAGCTGGCTGGGTGACCAGGGAAAATTAGCCTATCAGAAGCTTCTAAAGCCATGACATTTTCTGGAATTTTCCAAGCTGTTTAAAGGCACAGTCAAGTTAGTGTATATAAACTTCTGACCCACTGGAATTGTGATACAGTGAATTACAAGTTAAATAATCTGTCTGTAAACAATTGTTGGAAAGATTACTTGTGTCATGCACAAAGTAGATGTCCTAACCGACTTGCCAAAACTATAGTTTGTTAACAAGACATTTGTGGATTGGTTAAAAAACGAGTTTTAATGACTCCAACCTAAGTGTATGTAAAATTCCGACTTCAACTGTACCTGACATTGTAGAATTCTACAGTGGGATATATATCTAAAGCCTGGAGTAGCTTAAACAGTCAAGTTTGGCTGGGAGTCCAGTGGCTAGTTAGAGACCAACAATATTATACGACTTATAGTGCAATATAGAATTTTGAAAGTAGCCCAGTAGAATAAATAAATTAAAGTCTTGTTTGGTGTAGCCTCACATACAATGAAGACAGACAATATTGTGCAATGCAAAACTATTGCAATCCATTCAAATATACAGACATTTTAATAAAACTACTAGTCCCCATCTTTCTGTCAAAATATGGATACCAGTCCTTGAGGTATCATATCTTTGCAATGTGTTAATAATGTTATGGCAGAATACTGTATGTCAGTGAAGAAGTCCATTGGCACACTCTCACAACTAGGCAGTCTTAAGACACAAACACAGCAGTGCCTTCCAGGGCACTCCTCACTGTACTGGTTTGTCCTCGGTGACTTGACTTTCACTTTCTTCCTCGGTCCACACACGTTCCTCATTTCATTCTCTCTCTTCAGGACTTGTCATCCCTTCTTCTTGTCATCCCTCCTTTTTGTCATCCCTCCTCAGGACTTGAGCCCCATGCGGGCCATCAGCTGTTCATACACCGTCCATGCCATGGCAGCAATCATGGTCCTCCTCAGAGAACGTGGCACCCCACCCCGGAAGAACCCMTGAAACCCGTGCTCCTGAGAGAAAGAATGGCACATGTCAACTACTATTAATCAACCCATATGTTTTATTACACAGTGTGACACTGTGTGCAGGCTAGAGATCAGTATATAAACACATARWGACAACAGTTTAGCCTGACCCACATACGAACAACGTCAGTATATTATAACAGTGCTATTGCCCTAAGCATAGTGACAACGCTGTATTCAATAAAATACCCAGAGAGATAGTTACATTGTAAATGTATCGCACAGCATCTGCAGTCCTCCTGTACAGATGTGGGCTGACTTGGACGTGGGTTTTGACCACGTCAGCTGGCTGGGTGACCAGGGAAGCCAGGACCCCGGCCAGAATCCCACAGCTGAAGTTAGCCAGGGGKGKGTAGGGAGACGTGCTTATCTCTGGGAGGAAGAAACAGAGAGACACTATAAATTCCACTCCACAKCAAACAATTCACATTGAGACAGATACGTCAAAGTTATCAAATGTGGCTACTAGTGTAACCAGTACTACTGCTCTATGTTTATGTCATCGGCGTCCCCATACTGACATTTCAAAGTGATCGCTCACTAGTGAAACAAATACTAGTGTTGAGCATTAGTGTGGTGTGTGTCCGGTGTCCTGATACTGACCCTGTGGCAGAGTGTTCTTGCCCTGGCTGTAGAACATGACATAGAGGCCTGAGAAGGGAGCATCTCTGAGGAGGGTGGCGGTCAGCCCTGAGAACAGAGCTCRGGGTCCCTCTGTTTGACACACACTGCGCAAAGCKCCTGCCACGCTCACYTAGTTATACCTGCCACTCTGAAACAACAACAGACACTACAGTAAACACCCACACATTAAACAGTACTCATGTAGTTACTGTAATCATACAGTATACAGAAAAGTATTTATCTTTTCCTTCCTGCCCCTCCCCTCCGTCTCTCTAACTGAACATACCTCAAAGCGAGTCTTAATGACAGTGACAGGTAGCATGCAGACCCCTGCCACAGTCCTGGCCCCAGCTCCCAGCAGCACAGACTCCATGGCCCCGGGGCCCTGCTCCAGGAAGTAGTGCTGCTTCAGAGAGTAGTAGGTGCTGAAGTAGATCCCTACGCCGGGGATGGTCCGCACAAATGACTGGAGGAGGAAGCAGAGCAGACATGCTGTCAGAGTCATATACTCAACACACAGATTCAACACAATGATGTGTTTCTATTTATATTATTGATCATAAAGAGAGGCCAACTTACTGGTGAGACCCCCTTCCAAAGTCCTATGAGCTTCTCTGTCCGTACAACACTTAAGAACACAGTCACCATCCCCACTCTTGCTGAACTGAAAGAGCGTAAAAGAGAGAGAAAGCCGTATTAACACACTGTCCTATGAAACGACCCAAAAGTTATTTTGCAACTACGCTTCATTTCAAAATAGCTGACGTGACTGAGTTGGTACTAGCATGCGGGCCATGTGGAACCAGCATMAGTTTTATGACTCTTTGGACTCTCAATGTTCAGATCTACAATCTACAATATTGCTTAGTCAATGAGGCGAGTCAATAGAGTAATGCAATGCTAGTGGGTCTCATGGTCTAGGACAAGACTGTAATCTAGAGCCAGAAAACTTACTACAAACGTAACCTCACCTGATTACTATGTGGAAGTATGTGGACTATGCTGTAGAGGTATTGACTGAGCCAGCTGAAGGCTACTCACCCAGGCTGCATGTTGCTGTGAAGGGTCTGCAGGCGGGTCTTGACCAGGTCCAGAGGCTGGAAGAGCAGGGTGGAGCATGTTCCACTGAGAGAGCCACACATAAAGGCTTTGAGAGCCGGGTGAGCCTGAAGGGAGAGACAAGCAGAGAGGGGAGGAAGGGAGAGTGATAACACCGATCACACACCAGTCACGGTAGAGTGCTCTTCAGTGAGAGCCCAAAGCATGATGGGCCTTATGATTGTTTACGATGGAAAGCTCCAGGCGGAGTGAGTCRTGGGAAATAGGACAAATGCACATACACTCGCTACAGTAATTCACATTACATAAATACCCACACAAGTAGTAAAAACAAACATTCAGACTCAAGAATATGAGTGACTACAACACAAAGCAATGATTGAAAAATTGTGTGTAAATTTAACATGGGACCACGAAGAGAACAGGCAAAAGGGCAAAGGACTCTCCATTGAAAAACTAAGATGCACCAACCCATGAACACGCACACTATTCCCCTCCCTGCAAGTGTCACCCTACATCAGGTATGTGTTATAATGCATTATCATAATTGGCATGCTTAGTTCTCTAAACAATCTGCCAACACAAACATCAACAAAGAACTGGATGGCTGCAGAAAAAGCATCATATACACCATACCCAGTCACTCCAATTTTCACTTGCTGTCATTACAGACAAAAAATAAGACGCCACACACACAATATACAAAACAACACACACATCCCTCCTACAGCCCACATCCCTACCTTCCCCGGGCTACTTTTCAGTGGCTGATCCTGTTTTTCCTGCATTTGTCCCTGTTTTCTTCCCCTCTCTGGCTAAGCTGTTATGAACTGTGGTGGGTTGTCAGGGCAAAAGCCTCCATCCTTCTCTTCACTTCTCTATAAGCTTTCCTCAGTTTCCCTTCACAAAGCAGCTTAATCCACTGGCGTATGTTTCCACTCTCTCTCACACACAACCTCTCAATGCTGCTTCTCTTACTCTACCCCTCATCTTTCTGCTTCCAGCTAATGCACATCTCTGCAAAATGCCATGCGTCATACAATGGAAATGTCAGTGTGTGTGTATGAGCGCATGCGCATGTTTTTGTATGTTCTGGCTTCCATAAAACAACTTATCACAGTTTACATTCTAGAGCATATGTTCTTAGGGTATGTGCTGCTCTAGAACTAGTGTAAAAGTGCTTTTATTTCCTTATCACTGGGCATGAATTCTAGTACATTTCAATGTCCTCAGCTCTGGTAAATGACTTGGTAGTTCCTGTACTGTGATGTAACATTGACAACCTGTACTCCTTCACTGGGAAGGACAACCTGTACTTCACTGAGAAACCCACACTTTCTCAACATGTCCCTGTCCCTCCCTTAATGAGGGTGCTATGGCAACAGCCCCCAACAGGGCTTGCTGACCAATGGCAGTGTTGGCACAGAGGAGGCTTGGCAAAGCCTTGCTCACTTGTTTGGCATGTCTATGAAGATTTAAGGTGGCATACCGGAGTTTGACCTACCTTCAGGGCAGAGGACAATAGAGAACTTGAAAACATAGAATATTCTAGAACAGCCTGAGAAAGTGCATAGTATGAAAGTGTCCTGAAACTTTCATTAGGTTAGAGGAGGGGTAAGGACAACTGGGTCAATCAACTATGTCACAGGATGGTAATGTGATTAACATAGGGGCTGGATTGAGAAAGTAGTCCTGGGTGACCCTGATCCAAAATCACAGCCTGACATAAAATACATGTGAAATCTTAACTGAGATATTAAATATTATAACCCAAGCCCTTAGACCACCGAAACCACATTAATAAAACACTGTACATGTACAACAGTCACTGAAGTTACTCTAGAATTATTGTCCTTCAGACTTTCACCATCAAATACTAAATGATCTATAAAAAACCTACTCACCAGAGACAGTTCCATGGTTATTTTGAAAGTTGAGAATAAATTCCAATCCAATAATGTTGTCCTTATATGATCAAAATCCTCTTTTGTCTTTTCCTCTTTTTGAATCACTTTCTCAGTCCTTACTCTGCCACTGTCCATTCAACTTTTCCAAACGCTCCTGCACAAGAGATTACAAGTGAAGATTTCAAGAATGGGCATTTCATCTGCACAATCCATTACATAACAGACAGAATAACTTTTCAAAACTGATATAGAATGTTACAGGCTGTAACTTAAAGCACGGGTGTTTTGCAATGTTGATACAGTGTGTCCCTTACAGCAGATACTGGAGAGCTGCACTGCCTCTGATTGATCCACCGAGGGGTTGGGGCACTCACCACAGCACAGACCCAATGTAGGAATCACCTGACACACACTATGGTTCCCATTTAAGACACACAGTTACTTATTAACTAATCAAAGATCACCACCCAGCACATTAGCATTACATACACCCTGATCACGCTGCACATGTTTCTCATGAGTGTGTGTGTGCACATCTGTGTGAGTGTGTGTATATGTCTCTGTGTGTGGTGTGAACATGTGTGTATATGTGGAGGGGGCCCTGAAGCCTCATGCTCTCAATAGTTTTTGAGGAGGCACAGGTGGCCAAATTAAGTTTGAAAGTGCTTTACTGTTTTTAATAATGTGTCCAGACTCCAGACCTTTAAATGTTGATATACATTTTTTATGGAATATGTTCTGCATTTCAAGACATTACTTTAAATGGGTACAGACAGACATCTCAATCGGCATACATCTATGTGACTGATTTTGTGAGAGAGTCAAGTGACTCAGCACACATTATATACATTGAAACAGATTAATACAATGAATGACTATTGTTAATGTAACACAGACATCGCTAAATGACTAGGTGCACACTCATTCAGCCAAAACTTAGCACGGGACTGGAATAGGAGTGATTATGATCCGGGGTTATAGAACTGTTGCAGAATCAGGACAGTACAGGAAAGACGGACAGGAATGAATTTGCACTCCCATGTCAACCTCTAATGTACATGTCGACTAACATTCAAGGTAGTTAAAAAATATTTATATTAATTTTAACAAATATGATCAACATTTATCACAGGTCTCACACTAGATAATTTTCAATCATGTTAAACAGAGGCCTACAGTGATCTTCTTTGGAACTATAAGCATCTCAGGATTCCCACGCAGGAATTTTGTCGTTTATGCCTCGTTCTCGTGCTAGTCGGAACTAGGAAACTCTGACAATTCTGACTTGGAAACATGAGCTCTGAGTTTCCAATTTGAAAGTACCAGAATCAACGAATAGTAAGCTCTAATACAAAACCCTAACAATCATGAACAGGATAGTTGTCAGAAGCGTTTCCCAGTCCAACAAAACATTTATACCGAGAATCGTACGTCTAATATTATTTTTATTAATTAGAATGAGAACACAACCCGAAGACAAGTTAGTTATAAAACGTGCACAATGAGAATGGAAACTCACATTTATAATTGCATAGGGCAAATAATTGAACTGGAGAATGGACAAAAGATGTAATCAACAGAAACAGGCATCTGTAATTATTTGATTAAATAATGATTAACAAGCAAGGGCCATTCGCTGAAATATTGTAGCTTACAATAGGCCGTTGTATTAACACAAAATACAAACGACATTCAGTTCTCACCCAAATCTGTCCATCCTTGTGCAATATTCTGTTTAAACCGGTTTAGACTTGCTTTATTATGCCGTTTGTCCTGGGGAACCATTGCAACTGGGATTTTTTTCAGAGTCAAGACTGTCCTCTTGTGGTCATGTCTGAGATCACGTTGCTAAGAAATAAAGACTACAGGACAATATTAGATCAGATAGTCTAGTGTATTGCCAGTTTAAAGAGGCAATCAGCAGTAGACACATTAACGCGAAATCCCAGCCCGTTTCAGTAAACAGCTGAGGGATGGGGCTGGAGGAATGTAACCACTCAAATTCATAGACAAAGCCACGGATGCAAGGACTGACCATCCATGATAACTTTTTTAGTTTTAACCATGTTTAGAGGCCATTTGTTTGTTTACATTTACTTTGAACAATGCTCATAAGGAATTTGTAAATTGTATTCTTTAAGAAATCAAATAATGTAAAATAATGCAGCAAGGTACAATTTTTTTTTAGGTAGTAACTGCTGATTGCCCCTTTAATATGGACATAAAAATTCTCAGGAGTCAATGGTTGCAGTTTAGAAAGCCATCTTTATTGCAATAATACCAACAATTCACAACTCAAGATTTCATTTTTCAGAGCTGCAGAGAAAATGAACGGTACAAAGTTGAGATTTATTTTTTTCTCTTTTATTTTTTGCTTCCAAGTGCGAGAGAAAGAGAGAGTGATCCTTTGTCTGTTATCCATCATTAATAATAACAAATTCCTCTCACTTCCCAGCAGTGTGAGAAAAAAAGGCAACCCTGAGCACAGCCTGCAGGGGTCAGTTCACCCAGACCTAAAGCACCTTCACTCATCTACCTCACCCCATCCCTTAAATACATGGGATTAACACCTGGCCAGGCATTTCAACAGGGAGTCATTTTACCAATCTTTCTGTCAGAGAAAGTAAATATGCCATCAGGATATCATMTGATGTGTTAGACTACGGCGCTGCAAAATTTAACAACCTCCCCCTCATCCCAACATGCTTTATTCTGTTCAACCACCCCTATACCCCGCCAAGCAGTGCTCTGAGAATACAGCGTGTCGTGAGTAATAAAGTACCCCACCACCCCGTAACCGTCGCCCTGCGCATCAATAAAAACATTGATAGTAAAGTAATGCATATAGAAAAATCAATAAGTGGATCCAGGAAAAGACAACCTTGAACAGTAGAATTTGACTGAGGCTTTAGTGTGTGTTGGCATGAATACATAGGAGCCTGCAGTTACTCTGAATTTGTCTTTTCTTGTTTGAGCTGCATCTGCTGTCTATCAATGTCTTCATTTAATGCACAAATGCAGTGGACTATCATTTCTAATCCAGAGTCATAAATCTCAGTGCGAAAATTAGACAACTCAGCACAAATCAAATTCTCAAATTCTTRGTGTGCTTCGTGTGCGTCTATAGATGTATCGTTTTTTTAAGGCCGAAAGCATATTCATGTTTTAAGTACTATCTGCAGCTAAATTAATACGGTACAATTGAGCACATAAACCTCCATTATAAACTGAGGTGAGAGCGAGCAAGAGCCATAATAGACGTGTAGTACTTTCATACTTAACCATCATAAAAACTAAAGCATAGAATACAAATCTATAGATTGCGATATTACTTTGGTCCCCTCGAGTAATCCTTCTTCATTTATTTATATTTATTTCGTTTGTTCTTGCTTCAGTTAGAAAAAGATCCCCAAAACAGGACTATTTCTAATGGAATGTTTCCTTACAAAAATATCATTCATTTTTATTTTTTTCCCAGAGAATGAAGCAAGAGAAAATAAATTTGGCCCACAAGTTTGTATGAGTTATGTCAGTATGGCGATTGTCTGAAGTACTGTTATATTGGCTTATATGGAATACAAGTGTACATAGATTGTCAAGTCTCCTATTAAAGAGAGACTGAGGTCTGGCTGTGAAGTATATTTACTGCCTCTAAATCATACAGTATCATGATGTTTGTGTCCCTCTAAGTGTACTTTATGTGGTATGTGTGGCTTTGTGTGTGTTGTGTATGAATGTTGCAGTTCCATCCTATGGACAGCAGGGAACACTGTGGCTGTTCATTCAGTTTTGGGCTCGGGGGTCTCGCTCTTGGGCTCGCTCTCCTCGTCGCTCTCAATGCCTGCGCGGCTGACAATGCGGCGCATGGTGAAGGGGAGGTCCCCACGCCTGGAACAGAGATGGTAGAGATCAGTGATTAGGGCAGAGAGATCGTGACAGGAGCACAGCACATACCATGGAAGAGAGTCGTGGAGGGCCCTCCCAAAAAATAAAATGGAGGCCCTCTGAGGATATATGATCAGTAATGTAGCAGAGGGAATGTGTTTGAAACATACATTTTAAATGCAAGTATGCTGTGTAGGGTGCTAGTACAGACTGTGTCATTTACAACCGAGTCAGTGCATCAGCATTTAGTCCGGTTGGGTGATGGAGGTGTACGTACCTGAGCTTGCTCTTGAGGGTGCTGACCTCGCGGTTCATGGAGTCGGCTGACTCGGTGGCGTCCTCCAGCTCCCTTTGCAGTTTCCTGCGGTTGGCGTTGGCTCTCTGGGCCTCCTCCTCAGACTCCTCAAGCTGCCTCTTCAGCTGCTTCATACGAGAGTTCAGCTTGTCCGACTACGTACACACACACACACACACAAGCATCAGCATCAAGTACCAAGGTGGATGCTACATATTGGTGGTGGATAGGGTGAGTTCCAAGACAACGTAAAGTACAATGAGATGTAGTGTGAAAGCTTTATGTTAATGTAGTCCATTAAATCATTCACATACATTCAAAATAGAATCACACAGGGGGAAATAGAGACTAAGTTTACTGGTGTAAAGCTGTTGGGCTTGTGTTGAAGCTTGTTTGAGCCCTGACCTGGTCTTTGTACTGCTCTGTGTTGCGTCTCTCGTCGTCCACCGCGAGGACGACCTCCTTTAGCTTCTTCTCTGTGCGGCGCACCAGCTTGGACGCCTGCTGCCTCTCCCTGTGGAAACATACATTTGGGTCACATGGACAGGCTGAAACTTCTACTTAACTTCTCTATGGCTTGTGGGATTTTCACCATCTGATCTCACCCATGCTGCAATTTCAGTAATTTTATGCATTATGCAGAGCACAGGAGATGTGGGTTATCTGAATGAGGATGCAGGTGGTCTAAGGTCAGGCTCAGACCCACTCACCTGGTCTCGATGTCCACCTGCTCCTCCAGCTGGGCGATCTTGGCCTCCAGGGCGGCAATAGTGGCCTTGTACTTGGACTTGACMGTTCCCTCCAGCTCCTGCAGCTTCAGCTTCAGCTCCTTGTTCTGGCGCTCCWSCTGGGAGCGGGCCCCCTCCAGGCGCTGGGAYGTACTGCGCTCTGCCGTCAGCTCCACAGTCATCTGGTCAGTCTGACAGAGACAGGGGGTTAAACTGCCTGACCCACCTTATCATTAGAAGTACACTATCCCAGTCTGTACACATGGGGCATGAAAGTCAATTGCCGTCCTTGGCTGTCCTACCTGCAGCAGAGCTCTCTTCAGCCTATCGTTGACCAGCTCAGTGTTACACTGCTCCTCCTCCAGCTCCTCCTCCAGCTGTGCGATACGAGCCTCCAGTCTCCTTTTCTCCTCCGCAATCAGAGCACTGAGGGGAAGAGGAAAGGGGGGAAAGAAAGATGAGGGGGAGAGAGGAAGGGATAGACATTTAGGTCATTAGAAGCAGAGATAAACAGTAGGTTATGAAAGCTTTTGAAAATGGTTCCTACTTCTTGGCGGCCTGGTTGTTGATCTCATCCTGCAGCTCGTCTCTCTCTTGCTGGGCCTGTCTCTTTACACGCTCTGCAGAAGCCAGCTCCTGGGGGGGGTGGAGTGTGTCAGAACCAAAGCGTGTGCATGGGAGTGGGCCAAATCCTAACTTGAGATAAGCTCTCATAACTAACTTTCCACATTAATCATGATTTCAGTGGAGGATTTGTGCAAAAGTTTGAGAAGTGCAAATACAGTTTCTCACAGTAAAATTTATAAAGAGCTACAGAAGTAGGTTTTGTATTGTTTGGGAGGGCGAGGTGTCAGGTGAGAATAAACCGAGAAACTAGTGTGAGACGCTTAGGTGAGGGGCAGCAGCAGGGCAGACTGACCTCTGTCATCTGGATCATGTCGGCCTCCATGCTCTTGAGCTTCTTCTCGTTCTCCTTGGCCTGGGCCATGATCTCGTCTCTGGACATACGAGTGTCCTCCAGCTCCCTCAGCAGCTCCTTCATCTGGGCCTGGTGGAGAGGGAGAGGTTCAAAGCATATTTCTATCAAACTATTCACCATCTGCATGCATCTTGATTAGAATAGAATGTGGTCATGGTATAAAAACAATAGTCAGAAGCTGGTGATAATTTAATTGGTTGTTACCTGGAGCTTCTTAAGCTGTTTGAGGGCCTCATCACGGTTCTTGTTGGCCATGTCGATGGCTGCCTCCAGCTCCTTCAGGTCCAGCTCCAGCTTCTTACGGGCTGCCACGGCAACAGAGCGCTGCTTCCTCTCATCCTCCAACTCCAACTCCATCTCCCGCACCTGAGGACCAGAGAGATTCAAGCTTTCAATCACTGGACTGCATGTCCCATCATGCAGTGGACAAATAACACAGTAAGGAACCACTACCTGCAAAGTCAAACCTGTAGCTACTAGTGTACCTGTTTGACCAGCTGTCTCTTCTTCTCCTCGCCCATCTCATCTCGTCCTGCCAGGTCTCTCTCGTATTGGGCCTTCATGGCCTGCATGTTGACCTCCAGACGCAGCTTGGCGTCCTCCGTGGCCTGCAGCTCGTCCTCCAGCTCCTCCAGCTGAGTRCTCATCTCCTCCAGCTGCTGCTCCATGCCACGCTTGGACTTCTCCAGCTCGTGTACCTGAAGGAGAATAGTGGAGATTGTGATGAGAAATAGGACTTTGGGACCAGTATGAAAACAGAGGATTTGAATTGATTTCTACCTAGAACAATTCAACCCCCCCCCCCAAAAAAAAGTGACACTAGGCTGTCTTACACTCTTGCCAACGTCGTCCTTGGAGGAGACCAGGTCCTCCATCTCAGCACGGAGCAGCTTGTTGGCGCGATCCATCTCATCCTTCATGTCAATGAGGGATTCCAGCTCGCGGGTCAGAGCCAGGGCCCGGGTCTCCTTTTCCCTGGCCTCAGCCTCAGCCTTGTCCCTCTCCTCAGCATAGCGGCATGAGATGGTCTTCTCCTCAGCCAGCATCTAGAAGTAAAATGGAGGAATGTCATACTATACTTCAAGACCTAGATTTTTCCCTAATAGTTATGGATCTTCAGAATCAACTCTTCCAAGTAGTTTACCCCCCCAGTTTGAGTGAATTGTTGACAGTAACCAGGTTTCCTAGAACCTTTACGCGAGTAAAGTACATGTCTGGTAAATAAAATATTTAAAAAAAGTGACAACAGGCCTGATGGAAACAGCAAATCTGTCGACAACTCAAAATACACTAGACAAGATGTGATCTTTTTGTGTCTAAAATGAATTATGCGAGAAATGGTGAAACACCTTTATGCACAAATATTGATATAGTAACCAGCATATCGAAGTAAACTTGGAGTAACGCAATGACGTGTGGTCCTCCCACTACGACTCGGGAAAGCATACAGTTTTACTAGGTTAGATGAAATAAGTTGGGATGAATTTCACAGGGTGGTGAAAGTGCATAGTAATGAGCTTGATGCTCCTTTCCAATAAATATTGAGGGTCTTATTCTGGTGACATGGTCGATGCTTGGCTGCCGTTTAACAAATAAAAATCTTAACTCTGTCCATAATAACCTTTTGTAGGCAGCTTACCCGCACTGTATCGGCGAGCTGTTGGCTAAKGCGCCCGTATCAAGGCCAGAGCGGGCACATTCGTTGTAGAACGCCCCCACAAAAATTAGGACAAAACCAGTAGTACAGTTGAACATGTCATGAAAACCCATTTAACATAACTTTCTTTTTTCCCCCTCGGTACATGGGAATTTACCCACAAAAGTAATTTTTATGTGCACCATGTCATCACGTACAGCCTTTGATTCACAACAAGTCAATTTGATGGAAACATCTCTGCTGGTAAAATGCATATATTGTTTTTATGCAGATTTTTGAATATTTGCATGAAAATCTATCACCAATTGGATGGAAACCTAGCTAGTGTTACTACTAACCTGGTCGAACTTCTTCTGCTTCTTCTCCAGGTTGGTTACGATCTGTCTGAGGTGGTCCTGGTCCACCACCATGTCGTCCAGCTCCTGCTGCAGACGAGTCTTGGTCTTGTCCAYTTTCTCAAAGGCACTGCACTTCTCCTCCATCCGCTGGCCGAGKCCCTCCAGGTCCCTCTGCAGCCTCTTCTTCCCCTCCTCTGCGCTCTCCAGACAGCCCGCCTCCTGCTCAGACTTCTTCTTAATCTCTGCCAACTATAGGGGGACACCGCTTGTCACTCAAACATTCTGTGGTGCGGTTTATGGTTCTAGTGATGTGTTGAACAAAAACATTCTAATAGCACATTTGCATCAATCCAATGTTAAGGTGTATGTTGCTGTAAGTGTGTATACCTGAGCCTGCACGGTGAGCAGCTGCTTCTCCACATTCCTCTTGCCCTCCTCCTCCTCCTCCAGCTGTTCTCTCAGAGTGTTCTGTTCATCCTCCAGCTGACGCAGACGAGTGCCCATGGACAGCTTCTGACGAGTCTCCTCCTGGAGCAGCTCCTGTAGGTAGAAGAGAAAGACCGGCACAGTTATAGCAGCTTAATGACTGAGCTTTTACAACCATGACAAAACTAGTGCAATATTGAATACRTGGATCTGTTGTAGTCTATGGAGTACTGTACCTGCACATCCTGCAGCTGAGACCCCACAGTAGAGCAGTCCTTGGACGCTTTGATGGACTTACCCTCCACCTCACTGAGCAAGCCATTGACAGTCTCCAACTCAGCCTGGGGAGGAACACAAGAACCAAAATAGTCATCAACACGGGCCTTACAGCTAGTGTACAGGCCARATGCTCCAAATCMTACCRGAAAMGAYATTAATYGTACTYTACCTGCATCTTGGCCACTCTRTCTGCCAGCTCAATCCTCTGGCGCTCGCTCTCTCCGTGTTTGACCTGTAGCTCTTGGACCTGGCCCTCAGCCTTCTTCCTGCGGTGCTCAGAGTCTCCRTTCCCCTGCATCAGGGTCTGCAGCTCAATGGCCAGCTCGTTACGCTCACTCTCCAGGGCCTGCTTAGTCTTGTCCACCGACACCTTGTTCTGTTAGGGGAGGGGGGACAAAACACCAGGGGTCAGTGCATGTACAGATGCTGTAATACACAGGAATTCTTGAGGGTGTGTGTGTGTGTGTGTGTGTGTGTGTGTGTGTGTGTGTGTATATATATATATAAATAACTCACTCTCTTGGCCTGCTCCAGTTGCTCGTTGAGCTCGTCAAAGGCCTGGCTATGTTTCAGTCTCATCTCCACCACCTGCTGCTCGTGGACCTTGGCTTCATCCTCTAGAACCTTCTTCAGCTGGTTCACCTCAGTCTCACGCTTTGTCCTGACAGACAGAAGTATAGAAACAAAGGAAAGAGGGAATTGGAAATTGTCAGATTGTGCGCTACGCTAAATACTGGGAAACAAGGAAAATAAACGAATTTGAGAGTCTGAGAATTGTCAACAACTCATTAAATAATTTTTCTAGAAGGTCAACATGAAGGCATCTAAATAGCATCCACTATGTGTCATCGTATTTCACAATAACCAGTTTCATTGAAACACAGTAGCCGACTACGTAACTGATCTCCTCCGGGTGTCAGTACCTGAGCTCTTGCTGGGCAGCGGTGGAGTCCAGTGTGTCCTCCAGCTCAGTCTTGAGGGCCTCCAGCTCCTCTCCCAGGTCCCTGCGGTTCTTCTCAGCCTTGGTGCGTGCGGCCCTCTCTAGCTCCAGGTCCTCCTGCAGCTCAGACAGCTGGGCTTCCATCTCCCGGATCTTCTTTTGGGCCAAGTTCTTCTGGGCTGCCTCCTCCTCAATCCTGAGGGGAGGAGGAGGAAAATGGAGGGTGTAATAACATTCATTATGCCATGAAAATACAATTTACAGAGTGATCACACTAAAGCCACCATGTATGTATGTATGTATGTATGTATGTATGTATGTATGTATGTATGTATGTATGTATGTATGTATGTATGTATGTATGTATGTATGTATGTGATTGATTGCAGAGATCCCACCTGGCCAGGGCTGCCTGCAGCTCCTCCTCCTTCTTGGCCAGCTGGGCGCGGAGCTCAGCGATCTGGGCCTGCAGCTCAGCTATCTGGTCAAGGAGATCAGTAGAGTCTCCCTCCAGCTTACGCCGGTTCTTCTCCAGCTCCTGACGGCCCTTCTCCTCCCTGCGCAGGCGGTCTAATAGAGAAGGAGAAAGTGTTAWGGAGAAATAWYAGCAACTTGGTCAACATGGTGTGTGCTCCACCTACCCTCTAGGTCAGTGATCATGGCCTCGTGTTTGTTCTTGAGTTTCTGAAGGCTCTTGGACTTCTCCTCCTCCTCAGTCAGGTTAGAGGTGAACTCAGAGATACGCTCCTCCATTAGCTTTTTCTCCTGTGAGAAACACACAACACAACCAGGAGTTCACAACACAATTCTATCCATCCATACACCCATCTGCCCATTGGTTGTATACGGACCTTCATGAGTTTGTTGTTCTGGTCTTCAAGAACCATGACGTCCTCCTCGATCTTCTTCAGCTTGGAGTCTGTGGTCACCTTCTCCAGCTGCAGTCTCTGCCTGGCAGCCTCCTCCTCATCCAACTGCTGCTCCAGGTCCTACACACACACACAGGAGGGGAAAGACTTAGTACAATGTGTACCTGCCATGCTGCACACAAAGTGTGTGTTGGTTTGTGTGTGTGTCCTCACTGTGATGTTCTGCTGCATCTTCTTCTTCTCTGTGTGCAGATGTGTGGCTCTCTCCTCCTCCTCCTCCACTCTGGCCTCCAGGTCATGAAGGATCTCCTCCAGCTCCTGCTTCTTAGCGGCCAGACGGGCTCTCATCTCCTCAGCCTCGGCACACAACTCAGTCTCAGCCTGCAGCTGCTCCTGCAGGGCCTGCTTCTCGGCACTCAACTGGGGGAGACAGACAATATGGTGTTACGGGTTCATGAATGCATTTTCAAGTTAGCTTCAGCAATTATTGTTTCATTATAAAATCAACATGTCACTTCAGGGCTGTTTCAGTGATGGAGGGCCTCCATCTTACCTGGTGCTGTTTGACCTCCATCTCCTGCAGCTGTATCTCAGCATACTCCTGCCTCTCCTTCACCTTGCTCAGCTCATCATCCTTGGCCTGCATCTCCTCCTCCTGCCTGCTCACCTGCAGCAGGGGCTTCACCTGGGGGAGAGGGACAGTTCAGAGGAGAAGAGAAAAGGCAGTTGTACGTCAGTATTCCCCGGGGGTTTGTCTCAGTCGAGTAGCATTGTATAGGAACATGATGAGCATAAGTATAATGTGTACCTTGGTGAAGAGTCTCCACCACTGCCAGTTCCTGAGTTTGAGGTAGGCTGAACAGTTCCTCTGGATCACCTTCATGGCAGTCAGCTGCTGCTGTCTCCTGGCAAAGGCCCTGCAGAGCAAGCGGAGAGAGAGAGCGAGAAACACTTTGGTATCTTCTAAATACAGTTATAAGACATGAATCAGAACGTTTCCACTGCAGCCATATGATAGACAGTTGGAGTCAGGGGGTCTCCTTACTTGCGGGCCACGTAGCCTCTGCACCAGGCCTGGAAGCTGATGATGACYTCAGTGATCTTCATGTCTCTCTCCTCCTCCAGGTGAGCCAGCACTCCAGCCCTGAAGAACACCTTACTCTGACCAATCCTGAACAGGTTGGGATCCAGCTCCAGGCTTTTGATCTGACAGAAGGAGGGTGAGGTATACAATCAGCTAAACTGAAACATTCATCTCTTCATTCTAAATGAGTGACAATGTTCTAGAACAAGATATAATGCCCTTCTCTCTTACCATGAGCACACAGGCCTGTTTGCCATCCATGAAGCCCTTTGGGATGGAGTTGGGAGTGAGGATCTCATACCTTAGAGACAAAAAGTAAATGCATGGATCATCAGTTGGACTCAACTCACTAAATGCAACATACACAGCATGATGCAACAATAGGAGGTTAAGTTGGGGAACTGGTGAAAATAGACATTTGTATACAGAGACAATGGGAGTGTTTAAGTGACCTCTGTCTGAACTCCTGGAAGACGATGCGGTTGGGGAAGCCCTGTCTGCAGATACGGATCCCCTCCAGAACACCATTACACCTCAGCTGGTCCAGAACCAGGTGGGGGTCTAGCTTACCAGCCTGTAAGGGAGGGAAGAAAGGGAACATGTTTAGATGTGTAAATAAAAAAAGCTGCCAAGAAATCACCACTAGCATAAGCTGTGGGTGCCGATGATGCGTACTGTGTTTGAGGGCATCTTTTTTTTTGAGAGAAACTATTGTTTGGATGTTTTCACTGGTGGAGTTGATCTACTGGTACCTTCTTCTCGTGGTTGGGGATGATGCAGCGGACGAAGTTGGGGTTGGTGTTCCTCAGAGTGGCCATGAGCTTGGACAGCTGCTCCTTGTAAAGCTGGCCCACCGTGCGGAACATGCCCTTACGGGTCTTAAAAGCACCAGGCATCTCAGACATCCCTGCAACCTTATCCAGGCCCACGATACGATCCACTGAGAGGGGGAAGGCGGAGAAAAGAAAAAGAGGAGAGGAGAAAGGGTGATGTGAGATAGGAGTCTTTCACATTTGAGGATATCCAACCAGGCAAACTCCACACAGTGAAAACAAACCACAACATTAAACACATGAAGCAGAGTATAATGGCGATAGGGGGATCCCATCTCTCCATGTGGGATGGCGAGAGAGATGACTGACGGGTTCAAAACCAGTGATACCACAACACTGGGTGAAAGCAGAGAAGATAAATACAGTAGGAAGGGGGATTTGCGGATTGAGAGGGGTCACAAAATGCCAGTGAAGCGTGGGGGGAGGAGGGAATCACACTAGAACGAGACACAACTCGATGCAGTGAGTGAAGGGTGTGTGTGTAGGTAACTGCTTACACTATGCGACCATCTTAATATGTAAATATGTGGTGCGAACCGACATACTATGTGGAAATCAACGTTTGTGACAAACTGTGCATTTGTGGGCATGTTTTTATTGGTGACGACGGAACCAAACCCATGCAGTATATACCCATTGCTGCAGTACCCATGAGCAACACCAGGGGTCCCAAACCACACTATTACACAGAGGGAGAGAGGAGAGTCCAATGAAAGTGCAACAAGTGGTAGATCTCACTGCACTCAGAGCTGGGGGACGGTCATTACAACCCCTTGTAAAAATAGATCTGATAAATCAACATTGAGCCACAGGGAAAACAGGGTATGAGTACAGGATAAAAACATAGGCAGTTGATGCTGAGATGAGGGAAAGGTTCATATTAGAGTGAAGAGAAGGATGAGCAGAATGAGTAAATAAAGGAGACTGAAATTATGAAAAAGAAAGTCACCTGAATCTGAGTGGAGAAAAGGAAAACGCTGATAAAAATAAGCTCTCTGAGACCTCTGTACCTCTGAGACCCAGTAAGAGGGAGAATAACAGACAAAAATGGGCCATACAGAGGAACAGATGGATAGAAATCAAAACAGAGTGAACGGGTAAGAACAAAGGTCCAGACACCAGACATTGGATACGAGACAAGAGAGAAAAGTGGATATGAGACAGGAAGAGACCCTTCACTGAAAACATAGCAGCAATTCCCAGCATGAAGGTTAATCCACTTAAGTCTGTTCTTCTTTCTGGTTGCTAACTCCATATCATTGGCTGCACTCACCGTCCTTCCACAGTTCAGACACAAACTTGTCAGTGGACTGGTTGAGCAGCGTGGCCACGTTGTCGTTCAGAGGGTCCATGTTCTTCATCAGCCACTCGTCAGCCTTGTAGTCCACCTGAGGAGACGGCACACCATATAGACAATAGTATTACACAAGGTTTGCCTGGGACATGATGTCCAAGGGCACACAGTTTAAGCAGAGTCTAAACTTCGCCTTCATTACTGGTCCGTTTACCTTGCCGGCGTAGTGAATGATGCAGAAGTCAGCCTCATCTTTCAGTTTCTTGGGCTTGTGGAACTTGGAGTGGGTGCCRTGCTCCTGCAGGACCTTCTCCACAAAGCTCTTGTCAGTGGCTTTGGGGAACCAGCACTCCTCATCCAAAAGGGCCAGGATACCAGGGGGGCTAGCCTGAGGGAGAGCAGAGAACAAGGCTTACAGGGAGACCAGGGAGCCTGGAGGGGCAGCATAGCATGGGACTGAACTGAAGGAGATGGAGGGAGGAGGAGAGAGAACGGGAGGTGGCAGGTGGAGAGATATGGGAGAAAGGGATGAGACTGTAGGAAGTGAGAGGTTAACCAGGAGTTACATACAGGGAAGGGTGGAGTGAGAAAGGGAGTATACAGTACATGATTAAAGGTAGGGAGATACAAAGGGTCAGAGGGGTAGACTCACAGGCTTCTCAATGAGGTCGATGCAGGGCTGCAGGTCCAGGCCGAAGTCTATGAAGCTCCACTCGATGCCCTCCCTCTGGTACTCCTCCTGCTCCAGGATGAACATGGTGTGGTTGAACAGCTGCTGCAGCTTCTCGTTGGTGTAGTTGATACACAGCTGCTCAAATGAGTTCAGCTAGAGGAGAAAGAGAAAATGTCAGAAAGTGCATTCACCATCATGAACAAATACTAAGAGGCTCAAGTGTCTATTTGTCCCCTTTTCCTAATCTGCAGTGATGTGAAAGAACTAGACAGGTGAAAACAGATTCCCTGTAGGCATCCACCCCCATCTGTCTTTCTAGATAAGAGGAAATGGCGAGAGAAGAGGAAATCACTTTAAACAAATACACCCTCTGGGTCTTACTCAAGACATTGTAATCGCTTTGGTCTCTCTCCAGTTTACCTCAAAGATCTCAAAGCCAGCGATGTCCAGGATGCCGATGAAGGAGGCTCCCTGTCTCTTGGTCTTGTCCAGGGCTTTGTTGATCCTCATCACCAGCCAGCGGAACATCCTCTCGTAGGTGGCCTTGGCCAGGGCCTCCACTGCAAACTCAGCCTGTTCCTGGGTCTGGGCCTTCTGCACGTAGTCCCTGCCCACCTTGATACGGGGGGACAGGATGGCACGGGTGAAGTCTGTCACGCTCATGCCCATCAGGTGGCACACCTTCTGAGCAGCTGTGACAGGGAGGGACGGGGGACAGAGAGACAAGACATAGGGGTGAGAGGGAGGGATCCCCCCAGGGAATAACAGTTTGATGCCTACAGGAGTGCATGGAACTAGACTTTGAAACCAAAAATAAATAACTTCTAAGCTCGCTTTGAGGCAAGCAACACTGAGGCATGCATGAGAGCATCAGCTGTTCCGGACGACCGTGTGATTACGCAGCCGACGTGAGTAAGACCTTTAAACAGCATTCACAAGGCTGCGGGGCCAGACGGATTACCAGGACGTGTGCTCCGGGCATGTGCTGACCAACTGGCAGGTTTCTTCACTGACACTTTCAACATGTCCCTGATTGAGTCTGTAATACCAACATGTTTCAAGCAGACCACCATAGTCCCTGTGCCCAAGAACACGAAGGCAACCTGCCTAAATGACTACAGACCCGTAGCACTCACGTCCGTAGCCATGAAGTGCTTTGAAAGGCTGGTAATGGCTAACATCAACACCATTATCCCAGAAACCCTAGACCCACTCCAATTTGCATACCACCAAAACAGATCCACAGATGATGCACTCTATTGCACTCCACACTGCCCTTTCCCACCTGGACAAAAGGAACACCTATGTGAGAAAGCTATTCATTGACTACAGCTCAACTTTCAACACCATAGTACCCTCAAAGCTCATCACTAAGCTAAGGATCCTGGGAACTAAACACCTCCCTCTGCAACTGGATCCTGGACTTCCTGACGGGCCGCCCCCAGGTGATGAAGGTAGGTAACACATCTGCCACACTGATCCTCAACACTGGAGCCCCCCAGGGGTGCGTGCTCAGTCCCCTCCTGTACTCCCTGTTCACCCACAACTGCATGGCCATGCACGACTCCAACACCATCATTAAGTTTGCAGACGACAACAGTGGTAGGCTTGATCACCGACGACGAGACAGCCTATAGGGAGGAAGTCAGAGACCTGGCCGAGTGGTGCCAGAATGACAACCTATCCCTCAACTTAACCAAGACTAAGGAGATGATTGTGGACTATAGGAAAAGGAGGGCCGAGCACGCCCCCATTCTCATCGACAGGGCTGTAGTGGAGCAGGTTGAGAGCTTCAAGTTCCTTGGTGTCCACAAACTAGAATGGTCCAAACTAGAGGTCGACCGATTAATCGGAATGGCCGATTTAAAGTTTTCATAACAAATCGGTATTTTTGGACAACGATTTGACGATTTAATATATATATTTTTTTTTTTAACTAGGGAAATTTTGTCCCGTCTCTTACGTTCCGTGCAAGCAGTCAGAGTATATGCAGCAGTTTGGGCCACCTGGCTCAATGCGAACTGTGTGAAGTCCATTTATTCCTAACAAAGGCCGTAATTAATTTGCCAGAATTGTACATAATTATGACATAACATTGAAGGTTGTGCAATGTAACAGCAATATTTAGACTTATGGATGCCACCCGTTAGATAAAATACAGAACGGTTCCGTATTTCACTGAAAGAATAAACGTTTTGTTATCGAAATGATACTTTCCGGATTCGACCATATTAATGACCAAAGGCTCGTATTTCTGTGTGTTATAATTAAGTCTATGATTTGATATTTGATAGAGCAGTCTGACTGAGCGGTGGTAGGCAGCAGCAGGTTTGTAAGCATTCATTCAAACAGCACTTTCGTGCGTTTGCCAGCAGCTCTTCGCAATTCTTCAAGCATTGCCCTGTTTATGACTTCTAGCCTATCAACTCCCGAGATTAGGCTGGTGTAACCGCTATGAAATGGCTAGCTAGTTAGCGGGGTGCGCGCTAATAGCGTTTCAAACGCTCTGAGACTTGGAGTGGTTGTTCCCCTTGCTCTGCATGGGTAACACTGCTTCGAGGGTGGCTGTTGTCGATGTGTTCCTGTTTCGAGCCCAGGTAGGGGCGAGGAGAGGGACGGAAGCTATACTGTTACACTGGCAATACTAAAGTGCCTATAAGAACATACAATAGTCAAAGGTATATGAAATACAAATCGTATAGAGAGAAATAGTCCTATAATAACTACAACCTAAAACTTCTTACCTGGGAATATTGAAGACTCATGTTAAAAGGAACCACCAGCTTTCATATGTTCTGAGCAAGGAACTTAAACGATAGCTTTTTTACATGGCACATATTGCACTTTTACTTTCTCCAACACTTTGTTTTTGCATTATTTAAAACAAATTGAACATGTTTCATTATCTATTTGAGGCTAAATTGATATTATTGATGTATTATATTAAGTTAAAATAAGTGTTCATTCAGTATTGTTGTAATTGTCATTTTCACAAATATATATAAATATTTTTTTTWAATTAAATCGGCATCGGCTTTTTTTGGTCCTGCAATAAATCGGTATCGGCGTTGAAAAATCATAATCGGTTGACCTCTAGTCCAAACACACAAAGACAGTCGTGAAGAGGGCACGACAAAGCCTATTCCCCCTCGGGAAACTAAAAAGATTTGGCATGGGTCCTGAGATCCTCAAAAGGTTCTACAGCTGCAACATCGAGAGCATCCTGACTGGTTGCGTCACTGCCTGGTACGGCAATTGCTCGGCCTCCGACCGCAAGGCAGTACAGAGGGTAGTGAGTACGGCCCAGTACATCACTGGGGCTAAGCTGCCTGCCATCCAGGACCTCTATACCAGGCGGTGTCAGTGGAAAGCCCTAAAAATTGTCAAAGACCCCAGCCACCCGTCAGACTTCTCTACTACCACATGGCAAGCGGTACCGGAGTGCCAAGTCTAGGACAAAAAGGCTTCTCAACAGTTTTTACCCCCAAGCCATAAGACTCGAACAGGTAATCAAATGGCTACCCGGACTATTTGCACTGTGTGCCCCCCCCAACCCCTCTTTTACGCTGCTGCACTCTGTTATTCATATATGCATAGTCACTTTAACTATACATTCATGTACATACTACCTCAATTGGCCCAACCAACCACTGCTCCCTGCACATTGGTTAACCAGGCTATCTGCATTGTGTCCCACCACCCACCAACCCCTCTTTTATGCTACTGCTACTCTCTGTTCATCATATATGCATAGTCACTTTAACCATATCTCCATGTACATACTACCTCAAATCAGATCGACTAACCGGTGTCTGTATGTAGCCTCCCTACTTTTATAGCCTCACTACAGTTATTTTTCACTGTTGCTTTTATTTCTTTACTTACCCATTGTTCACCTAATACCTTTTTTGCACTATTGGTTAGAGCCTGTAAGTAAGCATTTCACTGTAAGGTCTACCTACACCTGTTGTATTTGGCTCACGTGACAAATAAACTGGTTTGATTAGATAATTCTGGTGGACTGATAGGTGTATAATCTGCTGGTCAGTAAAGTGTAATTGACAGATACTAGGATCTCCTTTTTAGGATCAAACCAGCCCAAATAAAGGTTTGCTGTACCTGTGTCGTCAGGCATGGAGGCCTGGTCTGAATGGCGCTCCTTCTTAAAGCTCATGTTGCCCAGCTGGAGCACAGAAGACACCACCTTCAGCAGACCTGCATGAGGAGACAAGAGGTTAGAGTCACACCCCCCCAAAATAAACCAGTGAGAGGTTAGTGTGTCCCGTCCTCCCCCTTACCAATCTGCTCGTCCTCTGGAATGCCCATGATCCTAAAGGCCTCCAGGGTCTCGGTGAACAGGTCCTTATCCTGCTGGCCAGGGATGGTCACGTTTCCATTGACCAGGAAGCGGTAGTTGTTGTAGCCCTCCAGACACAGCTCGGCTGAGGGGAGCACAGAGTTTGTTACATCTGATACGCACAGTTAGCTGTACTTGATAAAGGTGATAACGAAGGAGGCTTACAGCGCAGTTTGTCTCCAGCACCAGTGAGCATGTAATAGAAGACATGGAAGGTCCTCTCGTCTTTGGCCTGGCGGATGGCACGGGACTTTTCCAGCAGGTCTGGTGGTCAGACCGTCAAGGAGCCACTCATTCAGACTGGATTGTGAGCTTCTGCTGGCCGGGGCAAGTGTGTGTGACTTATTTGTCTAGTTTACTGTAAAGACTAACCGAGAGGTGTCTGGAGTTAAACTACACTTCAATCTATAGCCCACAGAATATTTATTTAACTAGGCAAGTCAGTTAAGAACAAATTCTTATTTACAACGACGGCCTACCCCGGCCAGACCCTAACCTGGATGACTCTGGGCCAATTGTGTGCCGCCCTATGGGACTTCCAAACACGGCCGGTTATGATACAGCCTGGATTCGAACCAGGGTGTCTGTAGTGACGCCTCTAGGACTGAGATGCAGTGCCTTAGACCGCTGCGCCACTCAGGACCCCAAACTTTTGTATATTTCAAATGAGGGAGTGAATTCCATTGTGGTTAACATAGTATGAAGGATACAGGTTTCAATGTTGGCCCCCACGATGTATCCGTTGACATCGAAGTTAATCCTGATGAATTTTCCCTGGGAGAGAGAGAACATAGTGAATGACTAAGGAAGCAGGAAATACTTGTGCAACAGAAAAATAACAAGCATCACTAAGAGATAAAAAAAAAAAAAAGTCTTACGAATCGGGAGGAGTTGTCGTTCTTGACAGTCTTGCCGTTTCCAAAGGCCTCCAGGATGGGGTTAGCTTGCAGCAGCTGCTTCTCCAGCTCACCCTAGAGGACAAACACAGAACCTCGCCATCAACCAATGACTTCATCCCATTGGATTCTTTAAACCACCACCTCCTTATAAGGACGCATCTAGATTAGTACAAATTCTATATTGACACTAACAGGACATGCCATTTGTCATTTCTCAGCAGTGGGATCAAACTGAATACCTTTGGTGATTCCAATGGATGATTCATAGTCACGCATTGTGAGAACTACAGTCATCTGCTTTTCATTTACTCTAGTTTCACTTCATTGTGAGGATTTCAGTTGTTTAAACATTTGATTTGTGTTTGGATGTTCCCTTTTTACGCCCAAGTCCATAATTTAATCATAAGTCGTAAGATAATTCACACAACTGCATTACCTTACTTATGGAGAAAATAAAACAAACTGCATGCAGACCATTGAATATCACAACACCAAGGAACACATAGACCAGTACACAATACCCCCACACACAGCGCAGTGTTAGTGCCCACACCTTGACACCCAATGGACGACCCTGTGGCCCTCATCAGTAACCCTTCACCCAGAGTAACCCCCAGACCCCATGCAGAGAACTGACTGTCAAGATTCACTACACTGACATGAAGTATACACAACCCCTACAGCCAGAAATCTGTACATAGTTCACACTGAGCTCTACTTCAGACTGTTGTTGTACAGGTAAATCCATGCACATGACTCCATCTAAAACGCCACTACAGTGAATTTCAATTTTAAAATATCTATACATGGACAGGAAAGCCTTCAAGAGTCTGCTACAGCTGAGGCTGTGTCAACATGTGAGGAGCTTGGCGCATATTGGGTTGAAATCACTTCAATCCACACAATAAAAATACACTCACACTAATATTCTTACATAGCCTAGCAGTTAAGAGGTTGGCCAGTAACCGAAAGGTTGCTGGTTTGAATCCCCAAGCGACTAGGTGTAACATCTGTCAATGTGCCCTTGAGCAAGGCACTTACACCAATTGCTCCTGTAACTCTTCCTGGATAAGAATGTCTGCTAAAATGACTCAAATGTTAAAAATGTAGCTGCTATAGTAGTGGCTTTGTCAATGTTATCAATCTGAGGAGCTCGCTGAACCTTTTTCCTGAATCGTCAAGGACAATGTTAGTTTAAAACCAATCCCTAACTAATCCTATACATTACACCACTATGAGGCTTTTAACGGTAGTAAGGAGCAGGGAATAATGGATATGACCGGTATGAAGCATCCCCAGTGAACGAACACACACACAATTAGTCCACTGGCATCACAATGCACACGGCAACTCAGTGAGTTTGTCCAGAGATCTTTAAAATGGTGTGGACAAAGAGTGAGAAATGGAGGGGGAACTGTGAGAGAACGTTGACCAGATCTCTGAACAGACACAGTGGAACACACACACAGCAAGCAGACATGGCGTCGTAAACACATCAAGCACACTTCTGGAACCACCAGGGGGAAAACAAAGGATCAACAGCGTTATGCAAAATTCAGCCAGACTTGTCACACTGCAGAGCTGTTTACTCATTAAATATCTTTAAACTTAGTATTTAAAGAAGATCAAATCAACAATACAAAAAGGGATGCACTCAGTTTTGTCTGGCTGAATTCAAATGGCAATTTCCCCTTTAATAAAGAACATTCCTTCCTCTGGACCAACACTGGTCATGTGACCTACACTTCCAAGTGACCCACTAGCCCACCACAGAGCACGCTCCAGCAGCACGGGGGAGGAGGGAGAGACAGCGCAAGAGCCAGGGAGAGGGAGGAAGGGTGTGGAGGAGGAGATCCAGAGATGTGTGATGGGAGAGGAAGGAAGGGGGTGGGGGGGGGGGCTGAAGGGACAGGGTAACTCACATGTGACAGGAACGAGCTGGTCTGTTGATGGGAAAAGAGAAACACACAACCTCAAAGGAATGATAGATACAGATACTGGTCTGCTTTCAGAAAAGACTGGGCCTCTCTTGAACCCTGTAGTCACAGCTGCATCTATCATAGGGGTGGCCAACTACAGCACTGCAGGGTTACATTTTGTCTCATGGCTTTATAGAGTTGACCGGAGGTCACTGATTCAGCTCAGCCGCTGGAGGAGAAATGTCAACAAAAGGAATTATATAGTCAGTCCACTGTGGTTTAGATATCACACTATGAACCAGCTACCAACGGAGTTTAATCTACATCCTGCAGTGCTACGGTCAGTCTTAAAGAACCAAGACTGGCCAAACCTTATTTAGAGGTACTCTATGGCACCATAGAGCAGTGTGACTGATGTAGAAGCAGCACCTATCCAAGACCTGGAACAATATGGCGATGGCTTGACAATGAAGTAATGTTAAGTACCACTGGCACCACTATTTTTCAAACGCACATACAATCACAGTACAAGTAGTTGAGCATTGAGGACTCGGAAAAGCCTGGTTCCGCGCTGATAAAGGACCATAGGAAACAAGGCCCACGTCAGAGAGTGAGGGAGAGTTCGAGAGCATGGTGAAAAAAAAGAAAAAAGGAATAGGGTTAGGGTTAGAGGGAGAAATAGAGAGGAGAGAGAAAGAGAGAGGAGAGGGAGAAAGAGAGAGGAGAGGGAGAAAGAGAGAGGAGAGAGAGAAAGAGAGAGGAGAGAGAGAAAGAGAGAGGAGAGAGAGAAAGAGGAGAGAGAGAAAGAGAAAGAGGAGAGAGAGAGGAGAGAGAGAAAGAGAGGATAAAGATCAGAGGGAATTATGAGAGAGAATAGTAGAGTAAATGAGGACTGACTGACTGACCTGGTCTTTCTTGGTCTTGTGGGAAGAGGCCACATGGGCCAGATACTGAATGACCTTCTTGGTGTTCTCCGTCTTCCCAGCACCAGACTCTCCTCTGTGGAAGAGAAAAGGAGGAAGAGGGGAGGAGGACAGAAGCAAAAAGTAAGGAAGTCAATCAGTTGTCAGCAATATCACAACTAACGCTGTAATATTTCAAGGTCATGCTGAGAGACCCAAGATTTGCTGTTCATAGGGTTTTGTGCTCAAGACTCACGTGCAAAGAATGGACTGGTCTTCACGGTCTGTGAAAAGAGGTGGGGCCAAGATTTTTTTTAAAGGTACATATTTCATGGTTTAAGTTTGGATTGAATAACATGAGGGGACAGTTGAATTCAATAGTGACAATAGTTTCTGCTACTATTTGTAGCCCATCATGGGTGCTTGTTGTGCAGAGGAACTTCAGTTCCATTGTCAGAACAACTGAATTATGTTGTTGCCAGCTGGCTTTATATAAAATGTGAATTCTTCAGTGTGGATTTGTTATCTCAGGAACACATGGACCACATTTTTGTCTCTGAAACAGGAAGTGCATTGGTCACACAGGAAATCAATATCCAGCTTCCTGTGAACGGAAAGGGCGATGCCTTTTAACCAACAAGCCAATTAACCATCCCCATGCAAATACTGCATTGTAACTCCCTCCCTCTCTTCTAATTAAATGATTCCCTTTACTTCAATGGGGGCCAACAATGGACTAACAAGACAAGAGTGAGTGAATGGACAGCCTGACAATGCCAAACAGTACATCAAGATAATGGGTCTGGGAAAGAGAGTACTGAGAATGTACTGTATGTAGCCTACATCCCCTTACAGACTGACTAATGGCCTTTCCTTGGTTATGGACGGCAGGAACCCTCAGAAATCAAGGCTAATGCTTCACTATTTAAATGCAGACTTTCAGAGACAAGTCTGCCTGGAGGAGTCTAAACCGATTCATATCTTAAAGACAAATGATCTTACTAAACATGGATGTTAAAATACTACCAATAACCCTTGTATTCAGATGAATGAGTAAATTTGCTAGGTTACTTACTACGATGTTGTGGTAAAACAAGGACCTTCGCTTACCCTGCATCATGCTCCTGTAGGCCGTGTCAGTGATGGCGTATATATGGGGGGGCATTTCATGCCTCTTCTTGCCCTTGTACATATCCACAATCTCTTCTGAGTAGATGGGCAGATTCTTATAGGGGTTTATAACCACACAGAAGAGCCCGGAGTATGTCTGTGATACAAAGAGAAACACTTAATATTAGCTACTGAACATACATGATCTCCTCTATCCATGTCCTGAACCAAGAACACTAGGGATTATACAGTCGGACTTGACTGGTCTTCTTACATTGGATTTTGGCTAGTCTAGAGATGTGATTTCAATTAAAATTCCACTGTAGATGTTAGTGAGAGATTGCAGTAGAATCACTCTGACCTGCCAATGTAATAGTTTAAACTGACTGCATATTATATCACTCTGGTGGTCTACAGCCGAAAACAAGACTGGACAGATGTGAATGGGGAAATCATAGTGAACATTATCTTCTGAATCTAACCCTCTCGTCAACACCAGCTCCATACTTTATTTCCCAATCACCTTCCCTGACTACAGCCAGAGGCTGGGCTAGATCAGTCATGTTTCACAATCGCAAAGAGCTTCTACCAAACAGTGACATCATCCGAGGTGATTTCACCCCAGCCCCTCTGTCCCTTTCCATATACCCCTCTAAACCCTCATCTTGGTATGGGCATCTGGAGCATCTCTCCTCCCCACTTCATTTATGTTCATCCTCCCTCCATATTTCAGTTTCCTTCCCTCTCAGCTACATTCCTGTCCTCCTCATTGCTCCGTGCCCTTGCTTCTGGTCTGGTAGTTGTCTCTGCCTCTCCCAAYAGGGGGGTTTTCAGAAGGGTAGCCGGTCCAGTGGCGCGCAACATGGCAAGACCCAAACCCCAAGAGGACCAGGGTGTGTTGACTTGACCGGGTCAAAGCCCAATGTGGCAGGCACCAAATCACTCCGTCGTGGACAGAGGGATAAATGGCATTATGGGGGAACAATAATTAGAGCACGATTTACATTCCATATCCATTTAATTTCCAGCTCTGCCTGAAACTCAACTCTGAACAGCTTTACTCTCCGCCCCCCCATTGTGTCCCTCTCTTCTACCCCCCCCCCAGCAGTACTCCAAACCCAGAAGGAGAGTGTAAGACAGGGGAGCCAGAAAGGGAGGACTGAACATACTCGTATGTTTGGTAAACAGATTACAGCCTTTCGTTTGGGGTGGCAACCTGCACACAATGGGTCATCTGACACAATGGGCTTAATGGTGGTAATGAGGCTAGGAAGGAGGGCTACCTGGTTTGGAACCAGGCCAAGTCGTGATATGACCAAACAGTGCTTTCGTAACCAGCATTAAGCAAGACCTTGGATAACATCTAAAAAAAAAWWWWTTATTAAATATTATCAGCTCTCGTATGAGGGGGCAAGAGTGAGTCAGAATTGTTCACATGAACACAGAGTAATGATTGACACTTGTATCATACAATGAGGTGAGGTCCTTCAATGTGCTGTAGTATCAGAATTTCTCCTACAGGTTCTACAGGCTGGGAATGTGTTCTTCAGTTCAGTGTGTGCCTGGTGTATAATACTCACGTAGATGAGGCCAGAGTAATATCTCTCCTTGAGGTTGTGCAGCACAGAGGCCTCGTTCAGGCAGGTGAGCTCAGCCATGTCTTCCACCTTGCTGAACTTGGGCGGGTTCATCTTCTGGATGTCATCCTTGTTGACTTTCACCTTCTTGCCAGAGTCTGCCAGCTCCACCAGGCACTCTTCACCTCGCTCCTCCTTCACAGATCCCGCCTCGAAGCCCAGCCGCTCCGACGGCACCCACACCAGCTTCTTGGTGGCCCAGTCTGCCTGGGCCAGAGGGTTGTTGACCATGTTGCGGTCCACGTATAGGAACTTGTCTGCGTCCGTCGCCATGGTTGCTGTGGAAAGAGAGACCCGGAAGTTGGTTAGGGCTAGAAAATAGAGCATTTAGTTGTAGTACCAATTCAATTTAGTTAGATCTCAACCAACAAACAAACCTGATGTAAATGAGCAACAGTCCTGACATATACTGAGCCAAGTAAACAAAGACTTCCCTTAAACTACAAAGCATCATCTTGCATCATCTATCCCCAAAACAATACTGTGGGCACGAAGTGTCATTCCACCATCGCGTCAATCTCTATCCGCAATACCCATGGGATTGTTTTGAGCTAAAGACAGCCACTGCCCAGAAAGTTTGTTGGGTTGTGAGTTGATGTCTGTCAGAGAGGTCTGGTCCCTGGCCGTTTGTCTTGATGTAATGTCTGAGGAATGCCGAGGTCACCAATGTTTCCTCTACAACATGGAGTGCTCAGGTTAGGTCTGGTCAACATAAAAAACTAATCTCAACGAGGCCCCACGTTTCTGGCAACCACTACGGACGCTAATCAAATTACAGGGCGCACTCCCTCTCCAGCCAAGCAGGCCTCTATCAAAATGTAACTTAGTGCTGTAAAAAATATTTGTGGTAATGTGCAACATGTGCTGACCATCTCATCTAAATACGTGGTTTTGGGAAAGACTTCGTTGATTACATGCTTGGAGGAAAATCTTCAAAACTATTTGCGATTCGCAACGTTCGGTTTCTAGGGATGAGGAGCACGTCAGAGTGGGAGGTTAATTGACTGTTGTACATAATGAGGCCCGAGGAACCTCCCATATTCAAAAACAAAAGTTAGAGAACATTCAAGGGACTTCAAGTCTAAATATCCCCCCCCCCCCCAAAAATGGGGTTAAAGGCCTAAACACAATGTTCAGTCTTGAATCTTGTTTACAAAGCTCGTGTAAAACACAACCACAATGCCAGAGGTGAGCGACATGACTTGCAGGCCCAAACAGGACCGGCTCACAGCTCATTAACAACATCTCTAAGTCATTGAAGTCAGTTCTATGGTGTAACTCACATGGAGAGACTAGACAAGTATTACCAGAATCCAGTGGGGGTGAGGGAAGGGTGTTTCATAACGTTTAGCTATACACAGAGGTAGAGAAAAGGGAAGGCCATTATCTGAACATTCCAACAACGGGAGCGTTGCGCTTTCCCACCAACGCCAGGGTCGTTAGCCTAACACTTTCCTTTACTCCCTAGGGTAGAAATAAAAGTTGACATTTTACAACAACTGGCTCCATTATGTTTACATATTCAATGTTGCAAAACAGCTAACCCTCAAAAGGGTTACAAGTTCAGGAAATTTTTCCACTTTACCATACTTATGAGCTTTGTTTGTTGGCAGAGTTTGTTTGGACAATTTGGAAATGCAATTTGTGAGAAAAAAAAATTGTGGGGGGGGTTACAGGTGGCAAGTTCTCCTACAGTGCCTGCAATCATAAAGCTATTCTTACGAAATAGCACATCATTGAATGTGAGGTTTACTTGCTGTAGAATGGGAAAAATGTATTTTATAGGCATGTTAACCTACACCGGGGGCAATGCAGTCTACTGCACACAAAGGCTAGGGCAAGTAGATGTTTGAGAATGTATCGAGAAAGGCTGTACTGCATTGGATATGGGCATTGCTGACAGAAAGGGTTATGAGAAATACTAAATGGCACATTAACCCTGACCTACGTCAGGCAACCAGGAAGGGAACCAGGACTGTAGCACCATTCCTCTCCCTCAGAGCTCTACAGCTGACTTCCATCACTACAACCTCCCATTCCTCAACTCTTTTTCTCAACCCTTACTTCCCAGTTTCCTGCTTCAGAGTGAGGTACCCCACAAATYAGTCCCCCCGGACCCCTCTCGGTCAGCGCCAGTATCCCTATCCCCACCACCCCTCTGTTTATCCAGTCTTCCAGGGTCACATTCCTCCCATACTGACCCTTTATCAGAGACAGAGAGAAAAGGAATGCTGCACATTTCTTTCCTCTTACCACAATCAGTCTCTCCTGGTCTTTCCTTCCAGTCCTTCTGCCTCTATTCCCCATCAGTGAAGCCCGGGGGGTTTAAGGGTCGCACACGTCGCAACGAATGTGGAGCTCCCGTTCGTCTACTGATCGTTCTGCACGCTGTTGGTATCCGACTGATCACATTTTTGCACGATTCTACATGTAAAGTATTTTACTCTCAGCAGGCAAGCGCTATTGGTGTGTTCGAGCCCTTAAACACTCAAAATACATCACCTATCCCTGGTAATGCACCCACAGGCTGTACAGTAGAACAGTTAGACTGTGTGCAGTGGTGAAGCCAGTGGCCTTTAGACAGTCCCTTGACTGTGGCAGGGCCTAACTATCTGCAACGTTGGGCAAACAACCAGCAACCACACCAAGGGGCAGTCTAGTCAGTTCCATGCAGGCCTAACACGGTTAATGCCTGACTGCAATAGTTAACTATTGTTTTCCTGCTTGGCAAAAACAAGCAGTGGGGAGTACAGCCTCAACACACCAACACTCTGGGAGTGATTCTTATCAGTGTCAGCTAGGCTAACGTGGGCCTGAAGAAAAAAAAACACGTGTAGCCTACATGAAAACAAACTCAAACAAGCAGCTCAAACATACACAGGCCATCTGTTGAGTGGATGCAGGATGGGGACCAGAGATTTTAGCTTGCATGGTCTACCAGCAAGACATGGATAAGCCAGCAGGATAGGAATATGACCCACTGATAGTGAACAGAGATAACAATGATAAAATGAGACTTCAAAAAGGAGAGCATGCAGCCGTTTTTGACGGCCCTGGGGAGGGAGGGAGCAGAGAGGCCTGTGCCGTGTCCTATACACGTCGTCTTGACACAGATTAGTCAGTGACGCATCTCCTCCATCCATCTCCTGAGAGCAGCACAGGGCTACATTTATAACCACATCCATTCTTTTCATAGTCATTCTATGGAAGGTGCTCTACATTGAAAGGTGAAGGCGAACCTGAAGTGTGATGGTCAGCCGTTGCCATTAAGAGAACACTGCCCAGCCTGTACATGGCATTAAGAGAACACTGCCCAGCCTGTACATGGCATTAAGAGAACACTGCCCAGCCTGTACATGCCATTAAGAGAACACTGCCCAGCCTGTACATGGCATTAAGAGAACACTGCCCAGCCTGTACATGGCATTAAGAGAACACTGCCCAGCCTGTACATGGCATTAAGAGAACACTGCCCAGCCTGTACATGGCATTAAGAGAACACTGCCCAGCCTGTACATGGCATTAAGAGAACACTGCCCAGCCTGTACATGGCATTAAGAGAACACTGCCCAGCCTGTACATGGCATTAAGAGAACACTGGGTAGACCCACGTCTTTTATTATGACTCAGAGTCCCCACCAAAGTCCACAGCTTTCTGTCTGGCCACCAAAGTCCACAGCTTTCTGTCTGGCCACCAAAGTCCACAGCTTTCTGTCTGGCCACCAAAGTCCACAGCTTTCTGTCTGGCCACCAAAGTCCACAGCTTTCTGTCTGGCCAACAAAGTCCACAGCTTTCTGTCTGGCCAACAAAGTCCACAGCTTTCTGTCTGGCCACCAAAGTCCACAGCTTTCTGTCTGGCCATCAAAGTCCACAGCTTTCTGTCTGGCCATCAAAGTCCACAGCTTTCTGTCTGGCCATGTCTTCACTCAACCTGGGATGCCACTAAGCCTGAAGTCCAGTACTGCGCAGCTGCAAGGCCTCCCCATGTCTTGTCATGTTAAATGCTGTTCAGCTGTACAAACAGACTCATCTATTGAAGGTTGGCTACACTGAGATTAGCCATTCTGGGAGTTACTCATGCAAAGTTACACATTAATGAAAGCGACACGTGGAATACAAGGAAACCAATCCCTCCAACAGTCCCTAAATATTATCGGACCTATGACAATCAATGACTAGACATGTCATTGAAGGCTACGAAAACGACTGCCGACATCTAGGAAGAGTGGTGCTTAGTCAGTGAAGTGGTCTGCTATAGAAGCGGAAGCCTGGGCCGAAAAACAAGAGGGAGGTTTTAGAACCGACGTCACAGAGACAAGAATGTAGGCACAAAGGGAGGAAGGAAGGAGTGTCCTTGTCAACGCCTGGCCCTCTCGTTAAAAGAGACACCAAGGGCTGCTTGCTTTTCAGAGAGCCATCCCTCCCTCCTTCCCTGCTCCACTCTCATTCCATTCCAGCTCAGTGCCTTCTCACCCAGAGTTATGCTGAGTAGCTGGAAAAGCCAAGGTCTTGACCCTCCATCTCGTCAGTCGGCGACCAAAGGCAACATTTAAAGCCTGACCATATACAATAAGCCTTGTATCCCACCAGCCACATTATAAAGCGGTTAAACAGCCGTGGCCAACTGGCCCTGGAGTATGGCTCCATTGGCTGGAATATTAATACAACTGTTAATACATCCTCCTCTCATATCACATCCTGTCTGTCCCTACTCTAATTCATCAGATGGTCTCTTGTTGGGTCCAGTCTAGCATGGTCAGTCTTGTATGCATGTTAAGCTTCAACGGCCTATCCCTCCATCCCTTGCCCTCTGACCTTACCTCTGGCTTTCCTATTCCTCTCCGCTGTCTGACGCCCTGAGGGAGGGAGTGTGACCGCCAGACGAGGCCAGAGGGCAGGAGAGGTGGAGTGTGTCTAAGTTCATTATGGACTCAGACACCGTCTCTCTGCCTAAAACAGGGGAGGGAGGGGGAGCCGAGGAGAGAGAGGGAAGAGGAAATGACAAAGAGGGAAAACTATTTTGCCATTTGTGGAACTTTGTTGTGTGAATTCTTGCAGAGTGCACCAGGGGATACCATTGAAACGAGAAGTTCTCAGCCCTCTGCAGACTGTGCAGTAAATTAAGTCCTGGAAACTAACCACACTCCATGACAAACCCTTATCCACTATTTTTCCACATTCCTCACTAGAGATGCACATAAAAACTGGAACTCTAAGCAACCTGTTAGTCTAGCAGCACCATAAAGTGAATAACTGATTTGAACTGTCTAGTTTAGATCAAATAACAGACATTTCCTTTACAATTATTCTATTAACTGTACTGGTTGACAGCCAGTAGGTGTCAGTCTGACAAACGCCTAAAAACGTAAAATGATTTGGGGTCAAAGGGCTTATGAAATGGCCCATATTTCTGTAGTCATTTTGACAGCCATATTGGACACGGTTGGCTTTTTAAATTCGCACCCGCTTGCTGAACAAGCGAAAGCACTTTGGATATTAGATAATGGTTACATAAGCCTTTTAACTATTGTGAAAGAATGCTGGAGAGAGTCATACATACCTGCTTCCTCGGTCACTTAAATAAACATCTTTCTAAACCCTACTCAGGACATAAAACATATTTTACCTGACCGTGAACACTGAACAGGTCTTCTCATCTCATTTTTTTCACTTAGGAGTTAGCAGACAAAAGGGAGGGGATGGTTTAGTCTCTCTCTCCTTATCTCTGACTAGAAGTCTAATCTACAGTATAAGAGCACTCCCTTTGAATCACTATAGTCTAGGCTACATGAAGACAACAAATGGTGTCTAGCGTTTATGGAGGCTATTCACCAGTCAAACAAAAGCACTCACGGACAGTTGAACAGGTGCTGTATTCAAACTAGTGGGGTATATGGAACCTGACCAGCATTTGGGTTGACGGAGAAATAAAATATGGAGTGGCAGTCAGAGGGACGTCCCTGTGCAGAGAGTGTTTCAAAATTCAGTGTGAAACTGTGTTCGAGTGCTCAAGTTGACTGCGTTGGGCAATAGCCAGTCTGACACATACATATACACGCCTACAAAACCAAACACATCAGGTGCACAGATCACACCCAACACAGAACAAGTTCTATTTTCTGACATGCAAGGTAGCTTTTCACCACCCACATTGTGTAAAAGACCTCTACCTATCTAGTAATCTGCTTCTCTCCATTAGTTACATAGAATAAAAATATAACCACAATATATATAGTTTCGGTCTTCTGTTTCATGAGCTGAAATAAAGTTTGCGGAAATGTTCCATACGCACAAAAAGCTTCTCAAATGTGGCTACATCACTCTTCATGAGCCTTTCTCCTTTGGCAAGATAATCAACCTGACAGGTGTGGCATATCAAGAAGCTAGTTAAACAGCATGATCATTACACAGGTGCAACTTGTTTTGGGGACAACAAAAAGACACTAATGTTCAATTGTCAAACAACACAATGTCACAGATGTCTCAAGTTGGAGTGTGCAATTAGCATGCTGACTGCAGGAATGTCCACCCGAAATGTTGCCAGAAAATTGAATGTTAATTTCTCTACCATAAGCTGCCTCCAACGTCGTTTTAGAGAATTTTTGCAGTACGTCCAACTGGCATCCCAACTGCAGACCATGTATGGCATAGTGTGGGTGAGCGGTTTTCTGATGTCAACATTGTGAACAGAGCACCCCATGGTGGTGGTGGGGTTATGGTATGGGCAGGCATAAGCTATGGACAACGAACACAATTGCATTTTATTGATGGCAATTTGAATGCACAGACACCGTGACGAGATCCTGAGGCCCATTGTTGTGACATTCATCTGCCTCCGTCATCTAATGTTTCAGCATGATAATGCACGGCCCCATGTCGCAAGGATCTGTACAAAWTTCCTGGAAGCTGAAGGCCCAGTTCTTCCATGGCCTGCATACTCACCAGACATGGCACCCATTGAGCATGTTTGGGATGCTCTGGATCGATGTGTACGACAGCGTGTTCCAGTTCCACCAATATCCAACAACTTCACACAGCCATTGAAGAGGAGCGGGACGACATTCCACAATCAACAGCCTGATCAATCCTATGCGAAGGAGCTGTGTCACCCTGCATGAGGCAAATTGTGGTCACACCAGATACTGACTGGTTCTCTGATCCACCCCCCTACCTTTTTTTAAAGGCATCTGTGACCAACCGATGCACATCAGTCTTCCCAGTCATATGAAATCCAAAAAGTAGGGCCTAATTTATTTATTTCAGTTGACCGACTTCCTTATATGAACTGTAACTCAGTAAAATCTTGGAAATTGTTCCATGTTGCTTTATTTTTGCTCACTATTAATTTAAAAAAGGACAACTATCCCCCCCACCCAGCATAGGCCTAGCATGTATCATAAACCAAGCAGCAATCAGTGTTGCCACGGTTAAGTCCAGAGACGTGAGAACAAGCCTTGTTTGGAAGCCCAGGCATAGATTAGTCATTTCCTGCTATTGTTGCATTCAGTGGAACCCTACAGGTGTGCGCTGTGAGGGGGAGGATGGGAAGGAGGCCCACAATAGGAGGTATGGAGAGTAGGGAGAAATTGACAGAATGGAGTAGGAGGAAGGAAAGAAACAAGCAAGCAAACAGTAGAATACACCTAGTAGTGGGATTTGCACTAGGCCTTTTTAGCTGATACATTGGGTGTCCCTGCCAAGTCGACCAATCCGATTGACCCAATTCAAATCATATTGTTCAAGCCAGACTGAACTAAGGAATGAGTTTATTACATATAGACAGAAGTTGATAGCGAGAGTAATGGCAGTAAAATAAGTTTGAAAGAGGTTGACTGGCAAGCCAGCCGCAGTAAAATATGACTCAAGCCTGAATCAGAGAACACAGATGTATGCACGCACACCCTGTGTTTGATGTCTGCATTACTAAGAATCCATGATATCAAACTTGTTTTTTGAAAGTAGTGATGGGAAAAATGTACTTGAACTTGATTTGAAAACTCCAGTGTTTTTCCTTCATAGCTTGTTCTCCATCTTATTAAAAAGGGAGCCAATTTGTTTATAGGACTTTAATTTCCATGATGTATTTTTCATGCGCTCGCTTGTATCTCGGCAGCATACATATGGTGAGCAATATGTTTGGAACGTCAAAACCCAATAAAAAAAAGATATACTTTTTTTTAAATCAAAGACCAAATCGTAATACATATACAATTGTGAGAAACGCAATACATATCATATCGGCACCCAAATATCATGAAAATATTGTGAGGTCCCTGGCAATTCCCAGCCCTAGTTTAAAAATGGAATCCGTATTAGGGGAAACACCTCCACTGTCCGCCCCAGCACCGTCGTTATCGTTTTGAGAATGTAACAGAGGTGAGGTACGTCGAGCAGTGTAGTTTAAAAAAAAGTTGCAGTACATATTCTGGTGTTGTATCACACGTTCAATGACGCCTGATAAAGAAACTTAATTACAGTAACTTTGTTGTAATATCCCAAACTGACATGACAGTTTCACCATTAAGGATTCCAGCTTTAAGAGAATGTGACCCATGTTTATATGGGGATKTGTGGCTATGAGCAGGTCTGTATACATTACTCAAATGATATTGACTCATGTGGATGATTGATCTTTGCCTTCTACTTGCCTCTCTGACTGGAGATGTACTGTACATTATATGACAWGGCTCATAAATATCAGAGAAGCATAAACTGCAGTCCTATACAGATGACCTTTCATCTGCTCAAATACATCTGATCTGCTGTAGCTAGCTGGATTATAAAAGGAATATAAAATGAGGATTGTTTACTTGGGGAAATGACCTAACTGTGATGGTATGGTCAAAAATGTAGGGCTCATTTTTTTCTGGATTATCAGCAAGTATTTGCCCATGTTACTGCCCCTCATCACTGAAAGGGCAACTATAGTCCTGTAAATCTACAGTTAGTTTAGAGAACGTCACCTGACAAACATCTTGGGACTGACTGATAGTGTCAACTCAAGAATCACAGCTACCACTGAACCTTGGATAACTGTGGGACACTTTTGTGCCACGGTGCCCTTGACCCAAATATTTCAAATTGAAACAAAAGCAAGTTGGTTGCTAATGGTAATCTACCTTAGCCAGGATGTCTGCATCCTAGCTGGCCTTCAATGCATTAACATTCACAGGCATTTTCATTTGTCCTGTATGATTTTAAGCAGACTTTTAGGCYAGACTACATATTGATCAAATGTGGTCGACCCACCGGTCATGAACTGGATACATTCTAGTAGGGACATCATTGAAACAGTCAGTAAATGTAAGAGGATCACAACAAGTTAGACTAATCAGTTTATATCTAATAATAATGGTGAATGCCTTTCCAATGAGCAAATGTTGAAATCCAGAGGATTCGTTTCAGATGTTGCCAGGGGTTTGATTCACAGTTCAGTGCAGTGAAATCACAAACAGGATATTATGTTATTCTGACAGGAACCAACACCCTGCGTTACTGAAATAGAAAGACACCTACAGAGAGAGACCAAGGATGTATGCAAGAAAGTAATGAACTTGACTTTGCATACGGTTACCTTCAAAAGACAGAAACCCTGTTCTAAGAAATAGGCCTGTGTTTCACTTGAAATAACAAGTTTGAATTAATGGGCATGATATTCAAATGTGCCTATATCTGTAGGGCAGACATTCACTCAGTGCAGTGGGAACAGACTTTTTCACAGGCCTAGACTGAGCCATGTTCCTATATCAGGAGAATTGCCCAAGCTCACTGGAGAACCATGCGTAATTAGTGAGTCCCGTATTGCCTGACAACTCACACTGAATTCTTCCTCTGCTCTATATTTCGCTACACTTCAGCTTGAGACTGCCAACGTTGAAGCCGTTTGTGGTGACGTCAAAATTAAGGTCAGCAGTGATTGGATCATCTCAAACCAATCAGACTATCAAACTATCAAAGTCAATGACACTTCCAAAATGCTGCTTTACCGACTTGTGTTCTGGTTCTGGTCCAAACCTTTGGTTTCTGGGACCAATCAGAATGGTTAGAATGGGTTTGTGTTCTAACAACCTAACTAGCAGGCGTAAAAGAAACTCCTGAAACTAGATCCCCTACATACTGGTCTTGACGAGAAGAAAAAAAACWACTTGGGGGGGAGGTTCTCTTCTGTAATGTTCAACCAATCCGATAAATGTGGAGGAGTTAAGATGGAGTCACATTGTTAACGTCCAAAAGTGGAAGTGGCATCAGACGCTTTCCATTTACCCTGAAAACCCCCTTGTTGGGGACTCTGATTTATAGAATGCTAGCCTCTGCGTTGAGGTACTCCGATCCAGATTCATTGTGGAGAAGAAACTAATGTCAGTGGGCGTGGCATAGCGTTTGGCCGGAGCAACGAGTTTGGGTAGCCAGGCAAAGTCCCTGAGGTCGAAATAATCAGAATCAAACTACTGCAGCAATCTATAATTTCACAAAACAAAACACTGACTAAACCCAAATTACTGACAAAGCACTTAGACTGGTGTCATTGCATATATAATGTCTGGTCGTGTAACAAGGTTCACTAGGCCTATCGAGTAAAGTGAATCTAGTCTAATTTAGTTCAATTACTTAAGCCAGGAAAGATAATTTATCATAACTCAGAAAATGTTAAGTAATACATTAACTGTACACGATTGGCTACATTGTCATTTCAGGCATAATGAGTTCATTGGCGTGTAGGATGAAATGAATGAGAAATGCAAACAATTCAATGACGTAGAACTAAATTGATCAATCGAAAAACAGGACGCGTGGACGTACACAGCGAATCAATTAAAGAGTGACGTAATGGTGTGCAACAACACTCCCGGGGTACGTTAGCCTACAAATTTGTTTGCTTGCCCGGCGGCTGACACAGCGAGACCTAAACTATACAACATGTTAATCTACGATGAAATAGACACGTCAACAGGGTTCTAACAGGACCGTGCTCATAGTTGATGCGTTCCATTATTTTGAGTTACTTTTCATTCCCTCCCTTTCTACAACTCATTCATGCGAATCACTTCCTGTAGTTAGCATACGTTACTTTCTACGTCTTTTCTCGCCATTGCTTCTTTAGTCGCTGATATAATTTGCTTTGACACCGTGCCTGTTAAAATGAAACTACTTTCCACCTGAAATTGTATCAACTTTGTAAACAAAAGTTGATACAGTTGGATGTTGAAAAGTTAACAATTCATACATCTGGGTTATGACGTCCCACCCAGTGATGTGATGAAGTTGCAGTTCTCGTCCTTCCTGGTTAGGTACACTTGCTCACCGCTAGACACAAGCATGTGAAGAGCCACGGCTGAAGGAAATGAGAATGTAGCTATAATAGATATCTAGCTAGCGGGACAATTACCTGCTGTTGAGATGCAGAGGCTTTTGGGGTTGGCTAGCTACAACCGGTGGCTGAGTCTGTCTCCGAGTCGCCGCGAAACAAACTCCTTTTCAGTCGACAGCAGCCTCGCAAAGAAATCGGATCAAACTATAGTGTTTTCTTCTTCCTCTCTTGCTCTCTCTCACTATTTTTTTCTTTTTCCTTCTCTCTTCCACTAGCTACTTAAATTCGCTCTTTGCGTTGTCAGTCGGGGTGCGGTCCAGAGGAGGCGGGGCCTATATGTTATGTCCCCGCCCTCCTAGCTTCTCCCAGCCAATGTTATAATAATCCTTACCGTCTGGGCCAATAATGTTATTGAAGGGGCGTTTCCAAGTGGAGAAACTACTGCCACTGGGCAAAAAAAAATCTTGAACATTAAATAGTTGAGGGGAGGAGAAGGGGGGCACAGATAAGGTGGTGTTTAATGAAGTAGGTATGTGCACTGTAAGGATTTTTATGACCATATAAGTACCAGTCCATTCAGGATGGGCTACATCATCCAGGTTATCCCCGTGTGTCATTAGACTGGGGCTAGACTGTTTGCTTTGAAGCACACAGACACTGTTTAGAGCGAACCTACCAAGGTTCATGTCAAGGAATCTACCACTACACAAACTACAACTGTAGCCTACTGTTTTACTCTTTATCCATTTACCTTTATTTTGACAGGTAAGTTAACTGAGAACACATTTTCAGTTAGTGATAGTATTACCATCACCACACTAATAATAGTGATATTTAGGGACACAGAACACTATTGTCTGGAAAACATACTGAAACTAAAACCACACTGAGGCATAATAAATGTAGGTGTATGTGCATTGAAAATACACACCAAATAGACAAAAAACAATTCAGAGATTATTTTTCCAACCTAAAAAA
>NW_019942711.1:8659-25708 GCF_002910315.2 Salvelinus sp. IW2-2015 | reverse complement strand
AAAAGAAGAGAGGATCATTAGGCAAACCTTCCTAATATTAGTTGCACCCCTTTTGACCTCAGAACAGCCTTAATTCGTTGGGCATGGGCTCTACAAGGTGTCAAATGGTTCCCACAGGGATGCTGGCCCATGTTGACTCCAATGCTTCCCATAGTTGTATCAAGTTGGCTGGACACCCTTTGGGTGGTGGACCATTCTTGATAAATACAGGAAACTGTTGAGTGTAAAAAACCCAGCAGCATCTGCAGTACTTGACACAAACCGGTGCAACCTGGACCTACTACCTATAACCGTTCAAAGGCACTTAAATATTTTTGTCTTACCCATTCACCTCTGATGGCACACATACACAATCCATGTCTCAATTGTCTCAAGGCTTAAAAAGTATTCTTTAACCTGTCTCCTCCCCTTCATCTAACACTGATTGAGTGGATTTAAACAAGTGACATCAATAAGGGATCATAGCTTTCACCTAAACCAAATTAGTTTCTCATCATCTCTCCTCCTTCCTTCAGGCTTATTTTTTCCTTTGTGGACTTTATAAGACAGTTGGCAAACACATTCAGTGGCATTACTACAACTGACTGGACTGCGGACCTCAGTTAATCTTCAATCACCCACGTGGGTATATGCTCCTAAAAACTAATGAGGAGATGGCACAGGTGGTATAATGCTCCTAAAAACCAATGTTGGAGATGGGAGAGGCCGACTTGCAGCGCATTGAGCGTCACAAATAGAAACCAATTTCTATTTTAGCCACCTGGCTACACAGACATCCGTGAGCAGTGTGGGTGTAATGATTGAATAACATGTAATGTGTACATTTATTTTGGCAATGCTCGCGTACGTGACGTGAGCGGTGTAGTTAGCATGTCATGGTGTCAGTTTTAAAGCTTTTGAAAACGCTAACATAAGTGCATGTGATAGATGGGAGCAATAAAACAAATATTTAGTTGCAATCTTCACACTTTGCTCCTCTTTCCCATTTAGAGGTGTGAAAAATGAATGTGGTTTTATTGCTTACTTAATTGAAGAATCTATAGCAGTTGAAATCTGGCCATGGAATCAATGATCGAAAAATAGTAAAGTATTTTCAATGTCTGTAAATTACATATTTTCACATTTTGGAAAACATGTACTGGAAATGTCACGTTTTTTACTTTCATTCAACACCTAAGATGCACTGATTTCAAACGTCCAGAAAATGTTTATTTTTGACATCTGGAATATACGAGTCTTCTAACCTTCCATCACACCTGAAATGCATGTGATGTCAACGTCTGGATAATACTTATTTCATTGTAATTTTGCTTACTGAGAGTAGTCTAGATATAGTAGCTGAGATTGCTAAAACTATGGCTGTAGTGAGAAGGGCAAGCTTAGCCCCCACTGGAAGCCAAGAGATGTACTATGGACAGCAGGCTGAAAAAGTGGAGAGAACCAGATTCACTCCCAAGTAGAGCACTGCTGTGTGTGTGTATGTATGTATGTGTGTGTGTGTGTGTGTGTGTGTGTATGTATGTGTGTGTGTGGGTGTGTGTGTGTACCAAGGCTGCACATCCTAGGCACATCCAGATCTCTGGACAAGTTTGCCTGGAAAGGAACCTTAAAATAACAATACTGGAAAACACAAGACAACAATTTCAACTTCATGGTAAAGTGATGGGGGAAGGGCTGGAATTGGGGGTAGAGTAGCAGAAGTGAAGAATGAGACTATGAAAGGATGAAAAAGAAATAGGGGATGATATGAGCTGATGGATGCTAAGAGGGTAGAGAGTGTAAGTACATAGAGAGTGGTTCAGTATCACGTCTACCTAGTCATTCCATTGTGTTCCCCTGAGATCTGGAGAAGGTGAGACAGTCTGACGGAACAAAGGCATTAGACCAGTATACAGGCCACTAACAGCAGGGAGACAATACCCTTTGCAAAGGAAAAAGGAAATGTGGCAAAGGAACTACATTGAAGAAATGCCCAGGTGAAAATTAGTATGGTGGAACAAGGAGAAAAGGGATAGAATAAAGATGAAAGCGGAAGAATGAGGTCATTTAATACTTTGCACTCCTGACCTCACTCGTTCTCATCTTCACTCACTCCTAGGGGTGACGCCGGTTCTGTATGCATTCCAAAGGACCTGAATGTGAAACAGATGATGTTGTGACCTCATTGGATAAACAAGGGTTAACACAACCAACATTGGCAAAAACATCCTCGACAGGTGACATCAACATATTGACATACACAACCTATATCTCATGTGCACTTAACAGAGGCAGTCTGGGTAAACAGCTTTATCATAACCATAGGATGACATAACGATTATTAGGGAAAGGAGATTTTCCAGACCACACAATATGATTAGCAAAAACTCAGGACCCTAGATATAGCCTAGAACTAACTAAAAGTATGAGCCAATAAAGGTAGAATGTCTGTTAACAAGCAGAGAAATATGTTCAATGTTCAACATTATACTGTTCAATGTGTCAGCAGGTGTGGAATATGTCTGTGTTCAGTGGAAAATAATGAAGAAGGAAAATATATTTGAAAATATATACAGTATATTTAAAATAACATAAACTCATCAAAAAAGAAACATCCCTTTTCAGGACCCTGTCTTTCAAAGATAATTTGTAAAAATCCAAATAACTTCACAGATCTTCATTGTAAAGGGTTGTAAACACTGTTTCCCATGCTTGTTCAGTGAACCATAAACAATTAATGAACATGCACCTGTGGAACGGTCGTTAAGACACTAACAGTTTACAGACGTTAGGAAATTAAGGTCACAGTTATGAAAACTTAGGATACTAAAGAGGCCATTCTACTGACTCTGAAAAACACCAAAAGAAAGATGCCCAGGGTCCCTGCTCATCTGTGTGAACGTGCCTTAGGCATGCTGCAAGGAGGCGTGAGGACCGCAGATATGGCCAAGCCAATAAATTGCAATGTCCGTACTGTGAGATGCCTAAGACAGCGAGACAGGGAAACAGGATGGACAGCTGATCGTCCTCGCAGTGGCAGACCACATGTAACAACACCTGCACAGGATCGGTACATCCGAACATCACACCTGCGGGACAGGTACAGGATGGCAACAACAACTGCCCGAGTTACACCAGGAACGCACAATCCCTCCATCAGTGCTCAGACCGTCCGCAATAGGCTGAGAGAGGCTGGACTGAGGGCTTGTAGGCCTGTTGTAAGGCAGGTCCTCACCAGACATCACCGGCAACAACGTCGCCTATGGGCACAAAACCCGCAGCCGTCACTGGACCAGGACAGGATGGCAAAAGTGCTCTTCACTGATGAGTCACGGGTTTTTGTCTCACCAAGGGTGAATGTCGGATTCCGCGGTTTAATCTCGAAGGAATGAGCGTTTACAAACCGAGGCCTGTACTCTGGAGCGGGATCAATTTGGAGGTGGAGGGGTCCGGTCATGGTGGGGGCGGTGTGTCACAGGCATCATCGGACTGAGCTTGTTGTCATTACAGCCAATCTCAACGCTGTGCATTACAGGGAAGACATCCTCCTTCCTCTTGTGGTACCCTTCCTGCAGGCTCATCCTGACATGACACTCCAGCATGACAATGCCACCAGCCATACTGCTCGTTCTGTGCGTGATTTCCTGCAAGGAATGTCAGTGTTCTGCCATGGCCAGCAAAGAGCCTGGATTCTCAATCCCATTGAACACGTTTGGGACCTGTTGGATCGGAGGGTGAGGGCTAGGGCCATTCCCCCCAGAAATGTCCGAGAACTTGCGGGTGCCTTGGTGGAAGAGTGGGGTAACATTTCACAGCAAGAACTGGCAAACCTGCTGTAGTCCATGAGGAGGAGAGGCACTGCAGTACTTAATGCAGCTGGTGCCACACCAGATACTGACTGTTACTTTTGATCTCCCTTGTGTTCAGGGACACATGATTCCATTTCTGTTAGTCACACGTCTGTGAACTTGTTCATTTTATGTCTCCAAGTTGTTGAATCTTGTTATGTTCATTCAAATATTTACACATGTTAAGTTTGCTGAAAATAAACGCAGTTGACAGTGAGAGGACGTTTCTTTTTTTGCTGAGTTTATATAGGGGATTGGAAATGATGCAGACAATTACATTGATAGAAGCCAAAATTTATCTGCAATATTAAAGCTGATCTACCCCCTAATGACATTTTTTTAAAGCAGAAAAACATGATTCATGTTTGACTTGTTCAACGTTATACTGTTCTGTGTGGAATGTGTCTGTGTTTGTTCCTGCATATTTTCCTGCATCACATATAGCCCACGACAACCCTGACGAACATGCCATGTAGTTGGAAAAATCAATACATCGCTCAGTCAGGGCTGGTTGGGAAATACAAGGAATTTAGCCCGGGGGTCAAGGGTCCCCTCTGAGCAGTACCAGATGCTGAGGGAGCAGAAAGGAAGGGATTTGGGAAAGATATGTGCAGCCGCCCATCCAGACCTAATCTTAGTTCTACATCATACTCTGCTCAATCATAGTCACAACAGGAGTGACAGGACACAACAAACTGATTTGGGCCCGGACGGCAGCAACGAGGGATTAAAACAGAAGAAAAGCAGCCTATAACTAAGAGTAGATAACCAAATATGGAGACACAGTCCTGATCTCACTCCGTCCCTTCTCCCTTGCTATGACAGTCTCTCTCTCTTTCACCTGCAGTTGTAATAGCAACCGGGTGTGTCTGTAATTCTGGGTGTGTAAAGTCACATCATCTGCTCTGAAAGAAAGGGACCCATTGACTCGCACTATGTGAACAGGCTGGTATGAGTTCATTGAGCTCTTTTACACACCAATAGCTTCTGTGAATTCATGTGTGTGTGTTCATATGTGAGAGTAATGTGTATGGGCCAGCCTGCAAGTGTGTCAGATTTGTAAGTGATTGGATTGCTGTATCCTGTTCATTCCAGATAAAAACCATATCTAAAGATGGTGTGACACATATTAAGCATACAACACATTTGAATATGAGCCTAACGGCTATCTGTAGAAACACATTGTCAGCATCCAGCACCTTGCTGTTGTTTTACACCATTCACCAATAATGTCAAACCCCCTGTCAAGACTATTTACGCAACTCACTTAAATTTAGCCAGCTTGTCTTGACATGACAGAGTATGGCTGTGTGAAAGTATTTTTGTGTGTCCTTAAATGGCATAGAGCATCCCTGAGGGGCAATGTCCAAACACAACCGCAAAGTAATTAAAAGCAGCTCCAGCATGCCAAATATGCTGTCATGAAATTATAGTAGTATGGGTATTTAGTATGGGTATGGCAATTTATTCCTTCTTTTGTCCTTTTCAGCATCCCTCGCATCTTCCCTCCCCCAGTAATCAGTACACAGGAAAGGGTGATAAGATGTTGACTCACAAAATTCTGGAATGTAGGGAAAGGGGGGGGGGCTCCTTTTCTTTCATATTCTCTTTCCCACTCAGCAGTAATCAACTCTCATAGCTAAAATATAATTTCAGATCATGTATACTGTATATATAAAAAGTATACATTGCTCATTGAGGCAGCAGATAGCCTAGTGGTTAGAGCGTTGGGTCAGTAACCGAAAAGTTGCTAAATCGAATCCCCGAGCAGACAAGGTAAAAATCTGTCGTTCTGCCCCTGAATAAGGCAGTTAACCCACTGTTCCTAGGCCCTCATTGTAAATAAGAATTTGTTCTTAACTGACTTGCCTAGTTAAATAAAGGTTAAATATAAAATAAATGTACATGACGAAGAAAAGGTGGGAGCAATAAATAGAAACGATGTCTGCTTTGGGTATGGTAAATTTACATTTGTCTGGAACAGAATGGACATTCAACAAGCTGGAGGGTGATATGTGCTTGAAATATAAATAGAGCTAAGTATTTACTATAAACACAGAATACTCTTGGGCTGTGCCAGGTATGGCTGTTGTTACAGCATCACCCACACACACATTCCAAAGGCATTTTGACTATGTGGCACAGGCAGGGCCAGTCAAATTATCACACAACAAACATTACAAGTTTTTAGAGTATGAGAAAAGCAGAGAGAGATGGCAGAGGAATTCTGCAACTCTCCCTTCTCAGCCCGTTTGTTTAACAGTCACTGGCTTCCCCAGTCTTTTTGCCTTATATGGTAACAGAGTGGTTGAGAGAGAGAGAGAGACAGCGGGAGCGAGGATGGAGGTGTGGTCTATTGTTTTTGGCGGAAGAGGTGTAGGGTTACACTACTCATGAACCTTTCCAGCATTCCGTCATCTCTTCACCTCATTCCTATGACTAATGTCACGTTCATAAACAAGTGGGAGGTGGGAATTTACTAGTTGTGAAGTCGTAAATACAAGTTGCATGCATTCATGTGCTTTGAACTTGTTGAGAAACGCTGATTGGCTAATGACCAACAAGCTGCATAAACCAACAACTAAAAGTACAGCTATAATGCTTGTAAAGAAATTATAGTGTTCAAAAACCCTATTAATAGATTGCTTTTTATAAATAATGTTTTCTTATTGCATTTATCTGCTGAAAATGCTGTTAACGAGGTAATTTCTTTAGTAGTTGATGTCAGAGGTCAGCATGTGGGAAAAGTGGGAGCTCAGGATGATAGACAAGTTTCCCACTAGTGATTACCAGTTGAAGGGGCGTTAAAGTGGATTTTTCCCAGACATATGTGGTAAATTCTCATTTCCCACTTGGTTACAAACACAGCATAAGTCAGACAAAGAGTAGTTAAAGGCCCAATGCAGCCGTTTTATATCAATAGCAAATAATTTCAGGGTAACAATTAAGTAACTTACTGTAATAGATGTTCATTAGAACTCTCTTTGGAACTCTTTGTTATTAGTCTATTAACTAAATTACTGCATAACCATGTCAGAAACTCCCACCTATTGCAAACCTGCTGATTAGAAGGACCTGTGTAGATTGTATTTTCAACCAGCCACTATCAGGAAATAATGTTGACTGCACTGGTCCTTTAAAGAAGGGGAATCAACAAGTATGCCTGCTTAAGCCTATACCTATCATCAGCACTGTGGTCAAGACACTGAACACAGAGAAAGAAAGGGAGGGGGAAAAGAGAGAACATGAAGGGAGAGGGAGGACTGGTTCAAAATAGATCATTAACAAAGGGACTGCTGAACTACTATTCCAGCCATTTCAACTATGTGATAGAGTCCAAACAGAAATGTCTTTCATTGAGTACAACAGCAGTCTGGATTATAGATCGAYACCATTAGCTACTCCAAKCGTACCTGCTMWCTCACACCTGTTWATGTAATACCTATGGAATTCCTCTTAGAAAATCCCTGGATGTTTATATCCTTTATAACTGGCTACTGAACAGCTCAACACTCAGTCAATTTCTTGGTGGCCGTTATTTGTGTAACAATGATCTAATCCAAGGTTATTAAAACTACAGACGGAACCTGTAAAATGTACTCTGTTTAAGGGTAGCAAATAAGTAGCTTGGAAGCCTGTGCCATGACGATGTCAGCGGTGATTCTGTAATAACACGCTATGATTGTGAGGCACGCAGTGTGGGAATGACCCTGTGTGTTGTCATGTGAGACGGAATGACACCTGGAGATGGGGAGTCAGAGCCAGGTGCCTACCTAGACAGCTTGGTGGTGGGGGTAGAGAGAGGGGTAATTTAGAGGAGTTAAGTGGAGGCTGGGGTGGGGCACGCTTCAGCCTTCCACACCATTACACTGATGAGAGGGGGGTGAAACAAGTAAAGAGAGAGAGAGAAACAGAGCGAAACAGAGACGGACTGATTAAATAGAAACTGAAAATACAGGAGGATGGAAAGACATGAAATGGAAAAGAGGAGAAACTGAATGGGGGATAAATAGGCCGTCATTGTACATAAGAATTTGTTCATAACTGACTTGCCTAGTTAAATAAAAATAAATAATTAAATGAGAAGTTAAAGAATGTGGCAAGGTAGCTTAATAGACAGAAGACTATTCCAGCTCATTAGGGCCATACAGAAGTTTGTCAGTAATGGTAAGAACATCACACCCATTCTACTAGAAAGAAATATGTCAATTAATCTGCGTGACAGAAAACATCCCTGCCTCCCAGGCAAACAAAGATCACACCATCATCCTTAGTCAACATTCCATCACCACTCCCCCAACTAGACTGCCCACATAGTTAACAAGGGAATCACATGGCTGAAATATTACCACAACTGATTAGATGTAAACTTCATAGTTGGCATTCCCCCCAAAATAAAATTATAAAGAATATTATTTTACAGCTAAAGAAGTCATATATAGGTCTAAAGTCCTCCAATATTACTATGAAACCACTTCCTCATGATTTAGTCCTTTACCGCATGTAATAGTAGACCACAAACCAATTCACACTCCAAATATAGAACACCTTTAATATCTTTTATTTATTCTCTTGGTCATATTACATAGTTTATTGAAATAAAATATAAATCGAACCAATATAACCATATTTGTGTTTCCCGATTATCTCACATTTCTCAGTCAAAACCAAGAGACAGACTGAGAAACTCATACACATCCATACAGACACATTCCACTCACATTAGGCATAATGGTGTAAAATGACGGTGCAGCCTACAATGCTTGGGGAAGGCCACACTCGAGTGGACTAAGCAGGAACTGCAAGGAGAGCGACATCACAGCTCATTCACCAATATCACATTTCCTGTGAACGTCCCTCCCCACTTAATACTAAACGACTTGTACAATGCAATAAAGTACAGCAGTGTAGTTGCCCACCCTAAACAATCTATTGTAGTAAACTGGTACACACTGGCTCAGGCTGCTCTACTAGTTTCCACAGGGTGGGGCCATTATATTACAGGTTGATGGAGGGAGGAAACCGCTGCAAGATGGGAGCATTATATGAGTAAAGAGGGGAATTGAAGTTCACACCAGCACACACCCATCACAAGACAATAGACAGACAGAATAATACAAAGCAGAGAGGTTAGGGATGGGTGTGAGCGTGTGCCTGTTTGTCAGGTGGGGTTGTGGTCAGGTGGGGTTGTGGTCAAGTGGGGTTGTGGTCAAGTGGTGGGTGGGTTGTTAGTTGTTTTAAACAGGTTCAACATGGCCATGAAGCACTGAGGACCAGTCTAGGCTCAGACAACAATGGGGTCATTGGATCACAGGGATGTGATTGACATGTTCATTGTCCAACAAGCTTGCTGACAAACGAGTCCAGCGCCTCATCATCTTTGATTCCCACAAACTGGTCGATGACGTCGCCTCCTCGCATGGCGATTACCGTGGGGACCGCCGATACCTGTAGAGAGAAGTAGAGGTCAGTAGCCACAATGACATCAGTCAAAGGCACTGTTCCAGAACAAAATGTATCCTTCCTTCTAGTAATCCCTGATCTGATGGGGTTGCTGTAAACTATGTAGTGGAATCCCTGCTTTCACAAATCCCATCATTTTAGATCAGGAGTTACTTCAAGGAAGGGAGGAAAGAAGGTCACATTTTCTAACTAACATTTGCAATATCAATCAATAATGTCAACAGCTTCCACTTACCCCATATTCAATGGCCAAGTCTGTGTGATCGTCTATGTCGACCTTTGCCATGGCAACTTTGCCTTTCTGTTTGGCGACAGCTTTCTCTAATCTTGGCCCCAGTATCTTGCAGGGACCACACCACCTTCATAGAACAAAACATGGGATTTCTGGTTAGAACTAATAATACTGAATGTATTTGTGAAATTTCAATCAAAAGTCTCCACAAAATATATACACTGCTCAAAAAATAAAGGGACACTTAAACAACACAATGTAACTCCAAGTCAATCACACTTCTGTGAAATTAAACTGTCCACTTAGGAAGCAACACTGATTGACAATAAATTTCACATGCTGTTGTGCAAATGGAATAGACAAAAGGTGGAAATTATAGGCAATTAGCAAGACACCCCAATAAAGGAGTGGTTCTGCAGGTGGTGACCACAGACCACTTCTCAGTTCTATGCTTCCTGGCTGATGTTTTGGTCACTTTTAAATGCTGGCGGTGCTTTCACTCTAGTGGTAGCATGAGACGGAGTCTACAACCCACACAAGTGGCTCAGGTAGTGCAGCTCATCCAGGATGGCACATCAATGCGAGCTGTGGCAAGAAGGTTTGCTGTGTCTGTCAGCGTAGTGTCCAGACATGGAGGCACTACCAGGAGACAGGCCAGTACATCAGGAGACGTGGAGGAGGCCGTAGCAGGGCAACAACCCAGCAGCAGGACCGCTACCCCGCCTTTGTGCAAGGAGGATTAGGAGGAGCACAGCCAGAGCCCTGCAAAATGACCTCCAGCAGGCCACAAATATGCATGTGTCTGCTCAAACGGTCAGAAACAGACTCCATGAGGGTGGTATGAGCTCAGGTACCGAGATGAGATCCTCAGACCCCTTGTGAGACCATATGCTGGTGCGGTTGGCCCTGGGTTCTTTCTAATGCAAGACAATGCTAGACCTCATGTGGCTGGAGTGTGTCAGCAGTTCCTGCAAGAGGAAGGCATTGATGCTATGGACTGGCCCGCCCGTTCCCAGACCTGAATCCAATTGAGCACATCTGGGACAACATGTCTCGCTCCATCCACCAACGCCACGTTGCACCCACGACTGTCCAGGAGTTGGCGGATGCTTTAGTCCAGGTCTGGGAGGAGATCCCTCAGGAGACCATCCGCCACCTCATCAGGAGCATGCCCAGGCGTTGTAGGGAGGTCATACAGGCACGTGGAGGCCACACACTACTGAGCCTCATTTTGACTTGTTTTAAAAGGACATTACATCAAAGTTGGATCAGCCTGTAGTGTGGTTTTCCACTTTAATTTTGAGTGTGACTCCAAATCCAGACCTCCATGGGTTGATAAATTTGATTTCCATTGATAATTTGTGTGATTTTGTAGTCAGCACATTCAACTATGTAAAGAAAAAAAGTATTTAATAAGAATGTTTCATTCATTCAGATCTAGGATGTGTTATTTTAGTGTTCCCTTTATTTTTTTGAGCAGTGTATATATATACACATATCTGTGAATACAGAATAGAACCTGACAATAACATTAAATTGTTTCCTAGCAAGACAATGTCAACAAGTTGGCAAAAACATAAGCAAGTGACTTGCAAAAGTATTCACCCCCCTTGCATTTTTCCTATTTTGTTGCATTACAACCTGTAATTTAAATAGATTTTTATTTGGATTTCATGTAATGGACATACACAAAATAGTCCAAATTGGTGAAGTGAAAAGAAAAAAATTACTTGTTTAAAAAAAAATCKAAAAAAGAAAAAAACGGAAAAGTGGTGGGTTCACATGTATTCACCCCCTTTTCTATGAAGGCACTAAATAAGATCTGGTGCAACCAATTACCTTCAGAAGTCAAATAATTAGTTAAATAAAGTCCACCTGTGTGCAATCTAAGTGTCACATGATCTCACCTGTTCTGAAAGGCCCCAGAGTCTGCAACACCACTAAGCAAGGGGCACAATGAAGACCAAGGAGCTCTCCAAACAAGTCAGGGACAAAGTTGTGGAGAAGTACAGATCAGGGTTGGGTTATAAAAACAATATCAGAAACTTTGAACATCCCACAACGCACAATGAAATACATTATAAAAAAATMGAAAGAATATGGCACTACAACAAACCTGCCAAGAGAGGGCCGCCCACAAACTCACAGACCATTATGTATGTACATATTCTTATTCATTCCTTTACACTTGTGTGTATAAGGTAATTGTTGTGAAATTATTAGATTACTCGTTGAATATTACTGCATTGTCGGAACTAGAAGCACAAGCATTTCGCTACACTTGCATTAACATCTGCATGTGACAAATAAAATTTGATTTGACCAGGCAAGGGCATTAATCAGAGGCGCAACAAAGAGACTAAAGATACGCCTGAAGGAGCTGCAAAGCGCCACAGTGGAGATTGGAGTATCTGTCCATAGGACCACTTTAAGCCGTACACTCCACAGAGCTGGCCTTTACGGAAGAGTGGCCAGAAAACAGCCATTGCTTAAAGAACAAAAAATAAGCAAACACGTTTGGTGTTTGCCAAAAGGCATGCGGGAGACTCCCCAAACATATGGAAGAAGGTACTCTGGTTAGATGAGACTAAAATTGAGCTTTTTGGCCATCAAGGAAAACGCTATGTCTGGCACAAACCCAACACCTCATCACCCCGAGGACACCATCCCCACAGTGAAGCGTGGTGGCAGCACCATGCTGTGGGGATGTTTTTCCATCGGCAGGGACTGGGAAACTGGTCAGAATTGAAGGAATGATGGATGGCGCTAAATACAGGGAAATTCCTGAGGGAAACCTGTTTCAGTCTTCCAGAGATTTGAGACTGGGATGGAGATTCACCTTCCAGCAGGACAATGACCCTAAGCATACTGTTAAAGCATCACTCGAGTGGTTTAAGGAAAACATTTAAATGTCTTGGAATGGCCTAGTCAAAGCCCAGACCTCAATACAATTGAGAATCTGTGGTATGACTTAAAGATAGCTGTACACCAGCGGAACCCATCCAACTTGAAGGAGCCGGAGCAGTTTTGCCTTGAAGAATGGGCAAAAATCCCAGTGGCTAGATGTGCCAAGCTTATAGAGACATACCCCAAGAGACTTGCAGCTGGAATTGCCACAAAAGGTGGCTCTACAAAGTATTGACTTTGGGTGGTTGAATAGTTATGCACGCTCAAGTGGTGTTTTTTTGTCTTATTTCTTGCTTGTTTAACAAAAAATATTTTGCATCTTCAAAGTGATAGGCATGTGTAAATCAAATGATAAACCCATTTTTTTTTTTTATATTCCAGGTTGTAAGGCAAAATAGGAAAAATGCCAAGGGGGGTGAATACTTTCGCAAGCAACTGTGTGTGTGCGCATGCATGTATGTATGTTATTTCAGGCTGTGTGTGTAATTTTCTAGAGCAGGGGTGTCAAACCCATTCCATGGAGGGCCTAGTGTCTGCTGGGGTTTGGTTTTTCCTTTCAATTAAGACAACTAGGTGTGGGGAGTTCCTTACTAAACAGTGACCTTCATTCATCAAGCCCAAGAGAGAAGCGAAAACCCAGAGGCACTTTGCCCTACGTGGAATGAGTTTGACACGTTGTAGAAGAGCATGAACCCAATGTGCCTGTTCTGGCATTGCCCCTTGTTGTGTAACCTCAAATGATCTACCTCCAATGGAAACACCATCAGATGTCAAGCCATGCAGCCAGACACATGCAGTATGGGTAAGGTGTTGATATCACACATGATATGGACTCAGTCACAACTTTCACTGTTATGCTTTAGTCTTACAATAGGATAGCTGTTGAGCATGTTATGCCAACTCAATATAATTGATAAATACATTCACCTGTTGGGTGCATTGTTGAAAAAGCTATGGTCAGGTTTACAAGCATGGTTGCAAAGCATCATTTGAAACCTGCTATAAAAATTGTTTCTTGCTGTCATCTCAGTAGTCTAATTCCAACAGGCAGACAGATGCTTCTCCATGTATTCTCTCTTAGGGGCTTTGCTTTCTCATCAAGAGGGTAGTTTGTAAATGCTGTAAGTGGAGCCTAATATCCCCTCTGGGGGTCCATGAAGCATATTAACTAATCTATTAGCTACTCACTGGGCATGGAAGTCAATAAGCACAGGCAGCTCACTGTTGATGACTCTCTCTGTGAAGTCCTCATGGTCCTGCACATTGAAGGAGACCTCTCTGCGGGAAGTGTGGGGCAGGGAGCGGGGCAGAGTGCGTTTGGGGGAAAGGAGGGATAGAGGGGTAGTGGATGAACGCAGGGAGGTAGAGAAGGAGGAGGTGGAGGCCGGGAGACAGCMWAGGTCTTTTACTGAGAGGGTCCAAATTCTACAGACTAGCAGCCGGTGAGCCATCTGAAAGGAGACATATAGGGGGAAGAGAACAGAAGACTGATCAATAAATGTAATGTCATGGCACCATAATACAAAACTGGTCCACTACTCAGGCAAAGCTACTATGGTTGGACAGTGACATCAGGGGGAGGACACCTATACAAGGCATTAATGTTTACCACCATACAGTAACATGTAGGTGTGTGAGAGATGGCTGGCTTAGTGGCTATGCATAACATAAACAGCAGGGAACTAGATTCAAACAGATTCCTAGCTAGCTAACGTTAGCTAACTTCACTGACAACTGCTGATTGGGGGGGGGAAATAAACCACCACAAATAGAGTTATTTTTCTAGTGGCTTGACCATCCAATAGAACGGTGTCGTGTTTCGCAACCACTTTGTGCGTATTTACGAACTGGGCTTAGCTTTTTCTTCGAATAACCTCCGTGTGACTTTGCCTGCGTCTTCCTTCTCTCTTTCCACGCGCCTGTGTCCTCCCATTATAAAACGCCCACATCCACAAACCGGAGAAAACCGACTGCCATTACGTGCCAATGTCACCCAGAATATCATTGTAGTGACACAGACAAATAACACAAAACACTTACCGTTCTGTGCACTATCGTCCTGTATGAAGTACTTCCGTTTACGGTTCAGATTTTTTTTTTAAACGCTAAGATTATTTGTGGGTCTCATGTTTAAGTTTGGGCGAGTAGCGCCGCCACGAGTTAAAATTCAGAACTACAGTGCGCCAGTGCACTTGAAGGGTTATGAAAGGTTCTCTAGCAAAACAATGGGAAGACCTCGAGATAGAGGTGAGGTGGATTTGCAAATCGTGGATACCCCACCACACGGAATCTGACACAGAAGGAGATATTATTGTCTACCTTTGTCAATTAATCATACATCGCAAAATATTGCGGATACCCATACAAAATTACCCTAAGGAGCTGCTTTCAATCTTTAAGATTTAACAGATGGAATGGCGATACCTAGTCAGTTGCACAACTGAATGCATTCAAACGAAATGTGTCTTCCGCATTTAACGCCTCTGAATCACAGAGGTACTGGCGGATGCCTTAATCGACGTCTACGTCATCGGTGCCCGGGGAGCAGTTGTTGGAGGTTAACTGCCTTTCTCAAGGACAGAACGGTATATTTTTTCCACCTTCACGGCTCAGGGATTCAAACCAACGACCTTTCGGTTACTGCCCCAGCGCTCTAAACCGCCATAGGCTATCTGCCTACAAAGTTCACTGCATTGAGCTCAGGCACCTATAAATTCACCTAAGCGAAATTATCAATATGGGTACCATGCTGGCCCTTTCTCTTCAGAGAGCTATTCATTCATAATTGATGGGGAGACTAAAATGAAAGTGAGAAGTGAGGCTGTCTCGACCACCTTTCATGTCAGATGGCCACCAGATGAAAGGTAGAGAGATGTGGGTGTGAGGTGCAGAGGAGACTGAGACTAGATAAGGAGAGTGGAGAGAGTAGAGTAGACAGCAGACAGACAGACAATGGATTCAGAAATGGGGGCAAGGCATTGCTGCTGCTGCTGATGATGTGGACAGGAGGACCAGACTACTGCATTAACAATGAATGGATATTCAATCAAAGACAGCTCATTCCTGAAGTTGAGAACTGAGAAGGCAGAGAGAATACACCTGACCCTGTGAGTGGCTTTCACGTATTCTTTGTAGACCTGTAGTACTTCTTACCATGAATTAGCTTTTGTACACATACTCATTGCATTGCACTCAATGTTTTCTCTTTGACTGTCCTTTCCTCTCTGTGTTTATTATTCTGTCTTTTCACAGCAGTGGAGGCTGGTGGGAGGAGCTATCGGAGGACAGGCTCATTGTAATGGCTGGAATGGAATTTATAGAACGGAGTCATACCTGTGGTTTCCATATGTTTGATGTGTTTGATACCGTCCCATTTATTCCATTCCAGCCATTACAACGAGCCTGTCCTCCTATAGCTGCTCCCACCAGCCTCCCCTGTTTCACCACTGCTGTATTATGTCACAGTGATTTCTTGGATATGGACAGTTTTCTCTGGATGTAGTGCAATAGCTTTGATGACTTAACTCTGAATAACTCTGTGTCAGTGGAGGCTGTTGAGGGGAGGACGGCTCATAATAATGMCTGGAACGGAGCAAATGGAAACCATGTGTTTGATGTATTTGATACCATTCCACTAATTCCCCTCCAACCATTACCATGACCCCGTCCTCCCCAATTAAGGTGCCACCAACCTCCTGTGCTCTGTGTTAATTCTGTGAATTTGTATCCACTGTCTACTTATAGGGTGCCTCGTTGAACAAGATGTTTATGACCTATCCGGACATTGGTGAAGTGACTTCAGGATAAAAAAAAAAAACGAAGTACATTTAGGAAAAGCCTAACAAGAGGTCTTCCCTGAGCATATCAACCAGAGGTGGTCATCTTACCAAGTGAAATGTTTTACCCCATCCAATACCATTAAACACAGACTCCTATCTACCTCCACCTGTAACAAGGGAAAATGTCCCAGCCTTCCCGACACTGGCAGTTTGAACGTGGGGACAGATCTGATGACTTCTGCAGGCACCTTCAAGAGGGGGAGGAGGAGAGAGGAGCAGATGTAATGCTCCAGAGGACGGGTGAAGAGATGAGACCCTCTATCACCCTCTGCCCCCCACCTTTGTTCCGGAGCATCGGACCGTCGGGGCTGTCGGCCAGCCTACCACCCCACCGACGTCTCCGCTCCATATTCCGCAGATCCAGAGCGGTTCTGCCTGCGAATACACACGCCAGCGAGGTTTCAGGAACACACACCCTCCAAGATTTACTGTCAGGCACCCACATCAACACACTCCCACATCAACTGACTCACAATGACGTAGTGTCAGAGAAGGACGTTCACATAAACACAGACTCAGAGACACAAACACAGCCCAAGAGACTCATGAGTGCACATGGGCTCACTGTATTAGAACCACCAACAGGACCTCTCACAGATACACTCTCATTCATAGTCGGTGCTGAAAGCAGACAGCAGGGCGGACAGCCTTTTTCTCAGGATTCCCCACCCTTAAGGACCCATATCAAAGGCAGGGCAAGATGGGGCAGAGCAGTGTCTCCTCTTAAAATGCGAGATGATCTTGGGACTGGAGAGGGAGGAGTGAAAGAGAAGCAGAAGGT
>NW_019942711.1:0-8568 GCF_002910315.2 Salvelinus sp. IW2-2015 | reverse complement strand
CACATTCTTCCAAATGTACAAAGTTACAGCCGTATTCTCAAATTGATGAAACAGTTTCCCCCCCCATCAATCTACACACATACCATAGACATACATACCCCATAATGACATCACAATACCCCATAATGACATCACAATACCCCAAAGTCAATAGCAAAACAATGTTTTTAGAAACGCTTGCACAATGTATATATATATTTTTTTACATTAACATAAGTATTCAGACCCTTTACTCAGTAACTTTGTTCAAGCACCTTTGGCAGCGATTACAGCCTTGAGTCGTCTTGGGTATGACGCTACAAGCTTGGCACACCTGTATTTGGGGAGTTTCTTCCCATTCTTCTATGCAGATCCTCTCAAGCTCTGTCAGGTTGGATGGGGAGCGTCGCTGCAAAGCTATTTCAGGTTCTCTCCCAGAGATGTTCGATCGGGTTCAGGTCCGGCCTCTTTGCTGGGCCAATCAAGAACATATCAGAGACTTGTCCCGAAGCCACTCCTGCATTGTCTTGGCTGTGTGTTTAGGGTCATTGTCCTGTTGAAGGTGAACCTTCGCCCCAGTCTGAGGTCCTGAGTGCTCTGGAGCAGGTTTTTCATCAAGCCTTCTCAATACTTTGGCTCCGTTCATCTTTCCCTCTAGTGGTCCCAGTCCTGCCCGTGAAAAACATCCCCACCGCATGATGCTTATCCAAACACATGCTTCAATCGTCAGGATTGTGCCAGGTACATCCAGATGTGACTCTTGGCATTCAGGCCAAAAGAGTTCAATCTTGGTTTCATCAGACCACAGAATCTTGTTGCTCCATAGTCTTGAGAACTCTTTAGGTGCCTTTTGGGAAACTCCGAAGAGGGCTGTCATGTGCCGTTTTACTGAGGCAGGGGCTCCGTCTTGCCACTCTAGCCATAAAGGACTGATTGGCGGAGTGCTGCAGGAGATGGTTTGTCCTTCTGGAAGCGTTCTCCTCATCTCCACAAGAGGAACTCTGGAGCTCAATTCAGGAGTGACTCGGGTTCTTGGTCACCTCCCTTGACCAAGGCCCTTCCTCCCCGATTGCTCACAGTTTGGCCGGGCGGCCAGTTCTGGAAAGAGTCTTGGTGGTTCCGACCTTCTTCCTTTAATAATGAGGAGGTCACTGGTGTTCTTGGGGGACCTTCAACGCTTGGCAGAAATGTGTTGGTACCCTTCCCCAGATCTGTTCCCTCACACAATCCTGTCTCTGAGTTCTACGGACCAATCTTCGACCCTCATGGCCTGGTTTTTGCTCTGACATGCACTTGTCACTGTGGACTTTATATAGACAGATGTGTGCCTTTTCCAAATCATGTCCAATCAATTGACATTTACCCACATGAGGACTCAATAAGGTGTGCATTCTGGTGCTCAGGTTGACTTTTAAATAAACTCATACCTCACGGTCCCCGGTTGCAATAACCTCACGGCCCCCAGTTACAATAACCTCACGTCCACAGTTATAATAACCTCATACCTCACGTCCCCCAGTTAAGATAACCTCACGGCCCCCAGTTATAATACCTCATACCTCACGTCCCCAGTTAAGATAACCTCATACTCACGGCCCCCGAACCAACTGCCCAGTTACAATAACCTCATACCTCGGCCCCATTACAATAACCTCATACTCAGGCCCCCAAGTTACAAACTATAACCTCAACGGGCCCCAGTTACAATAACCTCATCTCAGGCCCCATTCAATCTAGGCCCGTTACAATAACCTCATACCTCACGGCCCCCCAGTTTACAATAACCTCACGGCCACCCAGTTACAATAAACTCACGGCCCACCCAGTTATAATACGCTCACGGCCCCAGTTATAATAACCTCACGGCCCCGCAGTTATAATAACCTCACGGCCCCCTCGTTTATAATACCTCATACTCACGTCCCCCAGTTATTAATAACCTCATAACCTCACGTCCCCCAGTTATAATAACCTCATACCTCACGTCCCCCAGTTACATAACTCACGGCCCCCAGTTACAATAACCTCATACCTCACGTCCCAGTATAATAACCTCACGGCCCCCCAGTTTATAATAACCTCATACCTCACGCCCCCCAGTATAATTAACCTACGCCATTTATACCCTCACGGCCCCCCAGTTACAATAACCTCACGGGCCCCCCAGTTACAATAACCTCACGGCCCCCAGTTACAATAACCTCAACCTCAGTTACCCATTACTATACCTACTCCCTAATCCCTCAAACGGACCCCCAGTTATAATAACCGTCAATACCTCACCCCCGTTTATACCCCGGCAGTTATAAGTAACCTCACGGCCCCCAGTTATCAATACACCCCCAGTACAATAACCGGCCCCCAGGGTACAATAACCTCATACCTCACGTCCCCGTTAACCTAACGGCCGTTTAATAACCTCATACCTCACCGGTCCCCCAGTTATAAATAACTCAGACTCACGTCCCCTCAGTTATAATAACCTCATACCTCACGTCCCCTCAGTTATAATAACCATCCTCCGTCCCCCCAGTTATAATAACCTCATACCACGTGCCCCCAGTTATAATACTAACCCATCATCCCTATAAACCTCACCTCGCCCCCCCATGTTACAATTAACCTCAGCGGCCCCGGTTACAATAACCTCATACCTCCACGCCCCCTCAGTTATAATAACCTCACGGCCCCCAGTTATAATAACGCTCATACCTCACGCCCCCCAGCCCGAGTTAACAATAACCTATACCTCACGGCCCCCCAGTTTACATAACCTCATACCTCACGGCCCAGTTACAATAACCTTCACGGCCCCAGTTACAATAACCTAGATCCCACCCCAGTACATCCTTCACGGCCCCTCAGTTACAATAACCTCAACGGCCCCAGTTACAATAACCCACGGGCCCCCAGTACAATAACCTCACGGCCCCCGTAACAATAAACCTCAGGCCTACTAACCCGGCCCCAGTTACATAACCTCACGGCCCCCGTTAACAATAACCTCACGGCCCCCCCCAGTTACAATAACCTCAACGTCCGCCCCGCCAGTTACAAAACCTACATACCGCACGCCCCAGTTATATAACTCATACCTCACGGCCCCAGTTACAATAACCTTCATACCTCACGGCCCCCCAGTTACCATATAACCTCATACCTCACCCCCAGTACATAACTTCATAGCCTCACGGCCCCCAGTTATAATAACTCTCATACCTCACGGCGGGCCCCCAGTTACAATAACCTCATACCTCACGGCCCAGTACAATAACCTTCCATACGCTCACGTCCCCCAGTTACAATAACCTCCATACCTCACGTCCCCAGTTAACAATAAACCTCATACCTCATGGCCCCCAGTTATAATAACCTCTTACCTCACGTCCCCCCAGTTTATAATTAACCTTCACGGCCCCGATAGTTATACATAACCTTCTACCTCACGGTCCCCAGTTTATAATCACTCACGGCCCCCAAGTTATACATAACCTCATACCTCACGTTCCCCCAGTTATATAACCTCACGGCCCAGTTATAATAAACCTCATAACCTCACGGACCCCCAGTTACAATAACCTCACGGCCCCTAGTTACAATAACCTCATACGCTCACGGCCCCCAGTTACCACCTAGGACCATCATAACCTCAGGCCCGACCAGTTACAATAACCTCAAGGGGTCTGAATACTTTCCAAATGCCCTGTATGTGTTTATCTCACATGGCAAATAAACTGGAATCTTTAAGCACTGAGTGATTCTGTCATGAAATATTTTGTCCCTTTCAGGAGAGGAGCCTCTCTGTCTCTGAGACTGGCTCAGAATGGACATGCTAAACATGACAAGCTGAGAAACCTGGGAATCAAGAGAAGTATGTGCCTTCTACATTGTTGTCTGGTGATCATTCTGAGTTTCTCCACTAGAGGGCAGCAGCTTATATACAATAGTCTTGAAGCTCAACTCTCATTGTGGTCCTTGCTCTTTCTCTCTGTCTCTCTGCCTGCCTCTCTCTGTCTCTCTGCCTGTCTCTCTCTGTCTCTCTGCCTGTCTCTCTCTGTCTCTCTCTCTCTGCCTGCCTGTCTCTGTCTTTCTGTCTCTCTCTCTGTCTTTCTCTTTGTCTGTGTTGTAGGTAGTGCGCAGGAGCGAACCAAGAAATGTCAGTCTGCCTGGAACAAGTACCTCATTTCCTGTTACACCCAGAATAAGAAGTAATCAGGCTGATAAAGATGTTGTAGTCCATTCCACCTCACCTCCCTCTCCCCTTCATGAGCCACCTGTCTCCATCACATTAACCAGCCTTGATACAGGTCGTCACTATCTGGCCAAATTGGAAGCCCCGCCTTGTTCTAAAATGTTCTGCCATTGTAATCCTTTGGGCGGGTTTGGTAACATAATGCAGAAGTGACAGTGTAAACATTTATTTTTTTATTTTTTTAACTTTTGACTATTTTCTACATTGTAGAATAAAAGTGAAGACATCAAAACTATAAAATAACACATGGACTTATGTAATAACCCAAAAAGTTTTAAACAAATCAAAATATATTTGATATTCTTCAAATAGCCACCGTTTGCCTTGATGACAGCTTTGCACACTTGGCATTCTCTCAACCAGCTTCACCTGGAATGCTTTCCAACAGTCTTGAAGGAGTTCTCACAAATGTTGAATATTTCTTGGCTGCTTTTCCTTCACTCTGCGGTCCAACTCATCCCAAACCATCTCAATTGGGTTGAGTTTAGGTGATTGTGGAGGCCAGGACATCTGATGCAGTACTCCATCACTCTCCTTCTTGGTAAAAATAGCCCTTACACATCCTGGGGGTGTGTAGGGTCATTGTCCTGTTGAAAAACAAATGATAGTTCCTCTAAGCCCAAACCAGATGGGATGGCGTATCGCTGCAGAATGCTGTGGAAAGCCATGCTGGTTTAAGTGTGCCTTGAATTCTAAATAAATCACTGACTGTGTCACCAGCAAAGCACCCACACCATCACACCTCCTCCATGCTTCACAGTTGAGAACCACAAATGCAGAGCATCATCTGTTCACCTACTTGCGTCTCACAAAGACACAGCGGTTGAACCAAAAATCTAAAATTTGGACTCATCAGACCAAAGGACAGATTTCCACCGGTCTAATGTCCATTGCTCGTGTTTCTTGGCCCAAGCAAGTCTCTTCTTATTATTGGTGTCCTTTAGTAGTGGTTTCTTTGTAGCAATTCAACCATGAAGGTCTGATTCCACAGTCTCCTCTGAACAGACTGATGTTGAGATGTGTCTGTTCTGAACTCTGTAGCATTTCTGAGGCTGGTAACAATTAATGAACTTATCCTCTGCAGGAGAGGTAACTCTGGTCTTCCTTTCCTGTGGTGGTCCTCATGAGAGACCCAGTTTCATCATAGCGCTTGATGGTATTTGCGGACTGCACTTGAAGAAACTTGAAAATTTTCCGTATGACTGACCTTCATGTCTTAAAGTAATGATGGACTGTGTTTCTCTTTGCTTATTTGAGCTGTTCTCTTGCCATAATATGACTTTGGTCTTTTTACCAAATAGGACTGTCTTCTGTATACCACCCCTACCTTGTCACGACACAAATGATTGTTCAAACGCAAATGAACTTTTACCAAGGCACACCTGTTAATTGAAATGCCTTCCAGGTGACTACCTCATAAACTAGGGCTCCTGAGTGATCGGCGGTCTAAGACACAGCATCTCAATGCAAGATGCCTCACTACAGTCCTTGGTTCGAATTCCAGGCTGTATCACATCCGCCGTGATTGGAGTCCCATAGGGCGGCCACGCAATTAGCCAGCGTCGTCCGGGTTTAGCCGGGGTAGGCCGTCATTGTAAATAAGAATTTTTTCTTAACTGACTTGCCTAGTTAAATAAAGGTACACAAGCTGATTGAGAGGGCCAAGAGTGCCCTGATGACAGCTTTGCACAAAGTGTGGATTACTGTGAAGTATCTCCAAATATATATGTTTGATTTGTTTACTTCTTTTTTGGTTACTACATGATTCCATATGTGTTTATCTTCACAGTGTTGATGTCTTCAAATATTATTCTAAAATGTAGCAAATAGTAAAAAATAAAGAAACTTGACTGAGTAAGTGTGTCCACACTTTTGACTGTACTGTATATTATTATGTTAATACATTTCGTGATGACAAACTAAAACCATGAATAAAGCTGCCAACAGATGAGATAATATAGATAATGGAGCTGTCCATAAAACCAGATGAGATAATATAGATAATTGGAGCTGTCCATAAAACCAGATGGAGATATAATTCTAGATAATGGAGCTGTCCATAAAACCAGATGGAGATAATATAGATAATGGAGCTGTCCTAAACCAGATGAAGAAATATAGCTAATGAGCTGTCCATAAACAGATGAAAATATATAGATAATGGAGCTGTTCATAAAACCAGATAAGATAATGTAGATAATGGAGCTGTCCATAAACCAGATGAAGATAATATGATAATGGAGCTGCTTCATAAAACCAGATGTGATAAGGACTGTCCATAAAACCAGATGAGATAATATAGATAATTGGAGCTGTCCATAAAACCAGATGAAGATAATATAGATAATGGAGCTGTTCATAAAACCAATGAAGATATGGAGCTGTCCATAAAACCAGATGAAGATAATGGAGCTGTCCATAAAACCAGATGAAGAAATATAGATATGGAGCTGTTCATAAAAGCATGAGTATTACTAATGGCGCCATAAAACCATGATGAGATAATATAGATATGGAGCTGTCCATAAAACCAGATGGAGATAATATAGATAATGGAGCTGTCCATAAAACCAGATGGAGATAATTAGATAATGGAGCTGTCCATAAAACCAGATGGAGATAATATAGATAATGGAGCTGTCCATAAACCAGATGGAAGATAATATAGATAATGGAGCTGTCCATAAACCCAGATGAAGATAATATAGATATGGAGCTGTCCATAAAACATAACAGAAAAAATAAAAAAAACAAAGAACCCAAACCGAATGAATAATATAGATAATGGAGCTGTTCATAAAACCAGATGAAGATAATGTAGATAATGGAGCCTTGTCCATAAACCCAGATGAAAGATAATATAGTATATGGAGCTGTTCATAAAACCAGATGTAGATAATGGAGCTGTCCATAAAACCAGATGAGATAATATAGATAATGGAGCTGTCCATAAAACCAGATGAAAGATAATAAAGATAATGGAGCTGTTCATAAAACCAGATTGAAGATAAATGGAGCTGTCCATAAAACCAGATGAAGATAAGTGAGCTGTCCATATAACCAGATGAAGATAATGGGAGCTGTCCATAAAACAGCATGAAGATAATATAGATAATGGAGCTGTTCATAAACCAGATGGAGATAATATAGATAATGGAGCTGTTCATAAACCAGATATTATGAAATATAATATGGGCTGTCCATAAAACCAGATGGAGATAATTAGATTTATGGAGCTGTCCATAAAACCAGATTAAGATAATATAGAAAATGGAGGCTGTCCATAAAACCAGAATAGATAATGGAGCTGTTCATAAAACCAGATGGCAGATATGGAGCTGTTCATATAAAACCAAGATGAAGATAATGGAGCTTGTCCAATAAAACCAGATGAAGATATAAGATAATGGAGCTGTTCATAAAACCAGATGAAGATTATGTAGATAATGGAGCTGTTCATAAAACAGATGAAGATAATGTAGATAATGGAGCTGTTTCATAAAACAGATGAAGATAATGAGGCTGTCCATAAAACCAGATGAAGATTAATGGGCTGTCCATAAAACCAGATACAGATAATGGAGCTGTTCTAAAACCAGATATAGATAATATAAATAATGGAGCTGTCCATAAACCAGATGGAGATAATAAGATAATGGAGCTGTCCATAAAACCAGATTAAGATAATATAGATAATGGAGCTGGTCCATAAAACACAGATATAGATAATGGAGCTGTTCATAAAACCAGATGGATGATAATGGAGCTGTTCATAAAAACCAGATGAAGATAATATAGATGAATGGAGCTGTTCATAAAACCAGATGGAGATAATATAGATAATGGAGCTGTCATAAAACCAGATGAAGATAATATAGATAATGGAGCTGTTCATAAACAGATGGAGATAATATAGATATGGAGCTGTTCATAAAACCAGATATAGATAATATAAATAATGGAGCTGTCAATAAAACCAGATGGAGATATATGGAGCTGTCCATAAAACCAGATGAAGAGTATATAGATAATGGAGCTGTTCCATAAAACCAATGAATGATAAAGTAATGGAGCTGTCCATAAAACCAGATGGAGATAATGGAGCTGTTCCATAATACCAGATGGAGATAATGGAGCTGTCCATTTACCAGATGGAGATATGGAGCTGTCCATAATACCAGATGGAAGATAATATAGATAATGAGCTGTTCATAAACCAGATGGAGATAAATGGAGCTGTCCATAATACCAGATGGAGATAATGGAGCTGTCCATAAAACCAGATGGAGATAATGGAGCTGGTTCATAAAACCAGATGGAGACTAATGGAGCTGGGG